>NC_054748.1:19550953-19607405 GCF_018143015.1 Lytechinus variegatus | reverse complement strand
TTTTTTTTATTTCGGAATTGATTTTGGCTGGCTTATGCCCCCTACACATATTGGTTCTGAATAGGAAAAAATAAATAACATTTATGCCATATCAAATTTCTTGTTTAAATGGCAAATTGTATATAATACAGTTAGGGCCGATGACAGCCATTTTGAATCTCAAGGGGTATTCCAGGATAACGACAATATAATTTGAACAGATAAAGAAATATCAGACAAACGAAACACTGAAAATTTGATTAAAATCGGACAAGAAATAGGTCTTCATGAATATTCAATAAGCAAGCTGATGATGTCCTATCCCCACTTGTTCTTTTGTATTTTATTATATGAACAAGTTGGTTTGACAACTTTTTTTTTATTTCGGAATTGATATTGGCTGGCTTATGCCCCCTACACATATTGGTTCTGAATAGGAAAAAATAAATAACATTTATGCCATATCAAATTTCTTGTTTAAATGGCAAATTGTATATAATACAGTTAGGGCCGATGACAGCCATTTTGAATCTCAAAGGGGTATTCCAGGATAACGACAATATAATTTGAACAGATAAAGAAATATCAGACAAACGAAACACTGAAAATTTGATTAAAATCGGACAAGGAATAGGTCTTCATGAATATTCAATAAGCAAGCTGATGATGTCCTATCCCCACTTGTTCTTTTGTATTTTATTATGTGAACAAGTTGGTTTGACAACTTTTTTTTTTATTTCGGAATTGATATTGGCTGGCTTATGCCCCCTACACATATTGGCTCTGAATAGGAAAAAATAAATAACATTTATGCCATATCAAATTTCTTGTTTAAATGGCAAATTGTATATAATACAGTTAGGGCCGATGACAGCCATTTTTAATCTCAAAGGGGTATTCCAGGATAACGACAATATAATTTGAACAGATAAAGAAATATGAGACAAACGAAACACTGAAAATTTGATTAAAATCGGACAAGGAATAGGTCTTCATGAATATTCAATAAGCAAGCTGATGATGTCCTATCCCCACTTGTTCTTTTGTATTTTATTATATGAACAAGTTGGTTTGACAACTTTTTTTTTATTTCGGAATTGATATTGGCTGGCTTATGCCCCCTACACATATTGCTTCTGAATAGGAAAAAATAAATAACATTTATGCCATATCAAATTTCTTGTTTAAATGGCAAATTGTATATAATACAGTTAGGGCCGATGACAGCCATTTTGAATCTCAAAGGGGTATTCCAGGATAACGACAATATAATTTGAACAGATAAAGAAATATCAGACAAACGAAACACTGAAAATTTGATTAAAATCGGACAAGGAATAGGTCTTCATGAATGTTCAATAAGCAAGCTGATGATGTCCTATCCCCACTTGTTCTTTTGTATTTTATTATATGAACAAGTTGGTTTGACAACTTTTTTTTTTATTTCGGAATTGATATTGGCTGGCTTATGCCCCCTACACATATTGGTTCTGAATAGGAAAAAATAAATAACATTTATGCCATATCAAATTTCTTGTTTAAATGGCAAATTGTATATAATACAGTTAGGGCCGATGACAGCCATTTTGAATCTCAAAGGGGTATTCCAGGATAACGACAATATAATTTGAACAGATAAAGAAAATATCAGACAAACGAAACACTGAAAATTTGATTAAAATCGGACAAGGAATAGGTCTTCATGAATATTCAATAAGCAAGCTGATGATGTCCTATCCCCACTTGTTCTTTTGTATTTTATTATATGAACAAGTTGGTTTGACAACTTTTTTTTTATTTCGGAATTGATATTGGCTGGCTTATGCCCCCTACACATATTGGTTCTGAATAGGAAAAAATAAATAACATTTATGCCATATCAAATTTCTTGTTTAAATGGCAAATTGTATATAATACAGTTAGGGCCGATGACAGCCATTTTGAATCTCAAAGGGGTATTCCAGGATAACGACAATATAATTTGAACAGATAAAGAAATATCAGACAAACGAAACACTGAAAATTTGATTAAAATCGGACAAGGAATAGGTCTTCATGAATGTTCAATAAGCAAGCTGATGATGTCCTATCCCCACTTGTTCTTTTGTATTTTATTATATGAACAAGTTGGTTTGACAACTTTTTTTTTTATTTCGGAATTTATATTGGCTGGCTTATGCCCCCTACACATATTGGTTCTGAATAGGAAAAAATAAATAACATTTATGCCATATCAAATTTCTTGTTTAAATGGCAAATTGTATATAATACAGTTAGGGCCGATGACAGCCATTTTGAATCTCAAAGGGGTATTCCAGGATAACGACAATATAATTTGAACAGATAAAGAAATATCAGACAAACGAAACACTGAAAATTTGATTAAAATCGGACAAGGAATAGGTCTTCATGAATATTCAATAAGCAAGCTGATGATGTCCTATCCCCACTTGTTCTTTTGTATTTTATTATATGAACAAGTTGGTTTGACAACTTTTTTTTTATTTCGGAATTGATATTGGCTGGCTTATGCCCCCTACACATATTGGTTCTGAATAGGAAAAAATAAATAACATTTATGCCATATCAAATTTCTTGTTTAAATGGCAAATTGTATATAATACAGTTAGGGCCGATGACAGCCATTTTGAATCTCAAAGGGGTATTCCAGGATAACGACAATATAATTTGAACAGATAAAGAAATATGAGACAAACGAAACACTGAAAATTTGATTAAAATCGGACAAGGAATAGGTCTTCATGAATATTCAATAAGCAAGCTGATGATGTCCTATCCCCACTTGTTCTTTTGTATTTTGTTATATGAACAAGTTGGTTTGACAACTTTTTTTTTATTTCGGAATTGATATTGGCTGGCTTATGCCCCCTACACATATTGGCTCTGAATAGGAAAAAATAAATAACATTTATGCCATATCAAATTTCTTGTTTAAATGGCAAATTGTATATAATACAGTTAGGGCCGATGACAGCCATTTTGAATCTCAAAGGGGTATTCCAGGATAACGACAATATAATTTGAACAGATAAAGAAATATCAGACAAACGAAACACTGAAAATTTGATTAAAATCGGACAAGGAATAGGTCTTCATGAATATTCAATAAGCAAGCTGATGATGTCCTATCCCCACTTGTTCTTTTGTATTTTATTATATGAACAAGTTGGTTTGACAACTTTTTTTTTATTTCGGAATTGATATTGGCTGGCTTATGCCCCCTACACATATTGGTTCTGAATAGGAAAAAATAAATAACATTTATGCCATATCAAATTTCTTGTTTAAATGGCAAATTGTATATAATACAGTTAGGGCCGATGACAGCCATTTTGAATCTCAAAGGGGTATTTCAGGATAACGACAATATAATTTGAACAGATAAAGAAAATATCAGACAAACGAAACACTGAAAATTTGATTAAAATCGGACAAGGAATAGGTCTTCATGAATATTCAATAAGCAAGCTGATGATGTCCTATCCCCACTTGTTCTTTTGTATTTTATTATATGAACAAGTTGGTTTGACAACTTTTTTTTTTATTTCGGAATTGATATTGGCTGGCTTATGCCCCCTACACATATTGGTTCTGAATAGGAAAAAATAAATAACATTTATGCCATATCAAATTTCTTGTTTAAATGGCAAATTGTATATAATACAGTTAGGGCCGATGACAGCCATTTTGAATCTCAAAGGGTATTCCAGGATAACGACAATATAATTTGAACAGATAAAGAAATATCAGACAAACGAAACACTGAAAATTTGATTAAAATCGGACAAGGAATAGGTCTTCATGAATGTTCAATAAGCAAGCTGATGATGTCCTATCCCCACTTGTTCTTTTGTATTTTATTATATGAACAAGTTGGTTTGACAACTTTTTTTTTTATTTCGGAATTGATATTGGCTGGCTTATGCCCCCTACACATATTGGTTCTGAATAGGAAAAAATAAATAACATTTATGCCATATCAAATTTCTTGTTTAAATGGCAAATTGTATATAATACAGTTAGGGCCGATGACAGCCATTTTGAATCTCAAAGGGGTATTCCAGGATAACGACAATATAATTTGAACAGATAAAGAAATATCAGACAAACGAAACACTGAAAATTTGATTAAAATCGGACAAGGAATAGGTCTTCATGAATATTCAATAAGCAAGCTGATGATGTCCTATCCCCACTTGTTCTTTTGTATTTTATTATATGAACAAGTTGGTTTGACAACTTTTTTTTTATTTCGGAATTGATATTGGCTGGCTTATGCCCCCTACACATATTGGTTCTGAATAGGAAAAAATAAATAACATTTATGCCATATCAAATTTCTTGTTTAAATGGCAAATTGTATATAATACAGTTAGGGCCGATGACAGCCATTTTGAATCTCAAAGGGGTATTCCAGGATAACGACAATATAATTTGAACAGATAAAGAAATATGAGACAAACGAAACACTGAAAATTTGATTAAAATCGGACAAGGAATAGGTCTTCATGAATATTCAATAAGCAAGCTGATGATGTCCTATCCCCACTTGTTCTTTTGTATTTTATTATATGAACAAGTTGGTTTGACAACTTTTTTTTTATTTCGGAATTGATATTGGCTGGCTTATGCCCCCTACACATATTGGTTCTGAATAGGAAAAAATAAATAACATTTATGCCATATCAAATTTCTTGTTTAAATGGCAAATTGTATATAATACAGTTAGGGCCGATGACAGCCATTTTGAATCTCAAAGGGGTATTCCAGGATAACGACAATATAATTTGAACAGATAAAGAAATATCAGACAAACGAAACACTGAAAATTTGATTAAAATCGGACAAGGAATAGGTCTTCATGAATATTCAATAAGCAAGCTGATGATGTCCTATCCCCACTTGTTCTTTTGTATTTTATTATATGAACAAGTTGGTTTGACAACTTTTTTTTTATTTCGGAATTGATATTGGCTGGCTTATGCCCCTACACATATTGGTTCTGAATAGGAAAAAATAAATAACATTTATGCCATATCAAATTTCTTGTTTAAATGGCAAATTGTATATAATACAGTTAGGGCCGATGACAGCCATTTTGAATCTCAAAGGGGTATTCCAGGATAACGACAATATAATTTGAACAGATAAAGAAAATATCAGACAAACGAAACACTGAAAATTTGATTAAAATCGGACAAGGAATAGGTCTTCATGAATATTCAATAAGCAAGCTGATGATGTCCTATCCCCACTTGTTCTTTTGTATTTTATTATATGAACAAGTTGGTTTGACAACTTTTTTTTTATTTCGGAATTGATATTGGCTGGCTTATGCCCCCTACACATATTGGTTCTGAATAGGAAAAAATAAATAACATTTATGCCATATCAAATTTCTTGTTTAAATGGCAAATTGTATATAATACAGTTAGGGCCGATGACAGCCATTTTGAATCTCAAAGGGGTATTCCAGGATAACGACAATATAATTTGAACAGATAAAGAAATATCAGACAAACGAAACACTGAAAATTTGATTAAAATCGGACAAGGAATAGGTCTTCATGAATGTTCAATAAGCAAGCTGATGATGTCCTATCCCCACTTGTTCTTTTGTATTTTATTATATGAACAAGTTGGTTTGACAACTTTTTTTTTTATTTCGGAATTGATATTGGCTGGCTTATGCCCCCTACACATATTGGTTCTGAATAGGAAAAAATAAATAACATTTATGCCATATCAAATTTCTTGTTTAAATGGCAAATTGTATATAATACAGTTAGGGCCGATGACAGCCATTTTGAATCTCAAAGGGGTATTCCAGGATAACGACAATATAATTTGAACAGATAAAGAAAATATCAGACAAACGAAACACTGAAAATTTGATTAAAATCGGACAAGGAATAGGTCTTCATGAATATTCAATAAGCAAGCTGATGATGTCCTATCCCCACTTGTTCTTTTGTATTTTATTATATGAACAAGTTGGTTTGACAACTTTTTTTTTATTTCGGAATTGATATTGGCTGGCTTATGCCCCCTACACATATTGGTTCTGAATAGGAAAAAATAAATAACATTTATGCCATATCAAATTTCTTGTTTAAATGGCAAATTGTATATAATACAGTTAGGGCCGATGACAGCCATTTTGAATCTCAAAGGGGTATTCCAGGATAACGACAATATAATTTGAACAGATAAAGAAATATGAGACAAACGAAACACTGAAAATTTGATTAAAATCGGACAAGGAATAGGTCTTCATGAATATTCAATAAGCAAGCTGATGATGTCCTATCCCCACTTGTTCTTTTGTATTTTGTTATATGAACAAGTTGGTTTGACAACTTTTTTTTTATTTCGGAATTGATATTGGCTGGCTTATGCCCCCTACACATATTGGCTCTGAATAGGAAAAAATAAATAACATTTATGCCATATCAAATTTCTTGTTTAAATGGCAAATTGTATATAATACAGTTAGGGCCGATGACAGCCATTTTGAATCTCAAAGGGGTATTCCAGGATAACGACAATATAATTTGAACAGATAAAGAAATATCAGACAAACGAAACACTGAAAATTTGATTAAAATCGGACAAGGAATAGGTCTTCATGAATATTCAATAAGCAAGCTGATGATGTCCTATCCCCACTTGTTCTTTTGTATTTTATTATATGAACAAGTTGGTTTGACAACTTTTTTTTTATTTCGGAATTGATATTGGCTGGCTTATGCCCCCTACACATATTGGTTCTGAATAGGAAAAAATAAATAACATTTATGCCATATCAAATTTCTTGTTTAAATGGCAAATTGTATATAATACAGTTAGGGCCGATGACAGCCATTTTGAATCTCAAAGGGGTATTTCAGGATAACGACAATATAATTTGAACAGATAAAGAAAATATGAGACAAACGAAACACTGAAAATTTGATTAAAATCGGACAAGGAATAGGTCTTCATGAATATTCAATAAGCAAGCTGATGATGTCCTATCCCCACTTGTTCTTTTGTATTTTATTATATGAACAAGTTGGTTTGACAACTTTTTTTTTTATTTCGGAATTGATATTGGCTGGCTTATGCCCCCTACACATATTGGTTCTGAATAGGAAAAAATAAATAACATTTATGCCATATCAAATTTCTTGTTTAAATGGCAAATTGTATATAATACAGTTAGGGCCGATGACAGCCATTTTGAATCTCAAAGGGGTATTCCAGGATAACGACAATATAATTTGAACAGATAAAGAAATATCAGACAAACGAAACACTGAAAATTTGATTAAAATCGGACAAGGAATAGGTCTTCATGAATGTTCAATAAGCAAGCTGATGATGTCCTATCCCCACTTGTTCTTTTGTATTTTATTATATGAACAAGTTGGTTTGACAACTTTTTTTTTTATTTCGGAATTGATATTGGCTGGCTTATGCCCCCTACACATATTGGTTCTGAATAGGAAAAAATAAATAACATTTATGCCATATCAAATTTCTTGTTTAAATGGCAAATTGTATATAATACAGTTAGGGCCGATGACAGCCATTTTGAATCTCAAAGGGGTATTCCAGGATAACGACAATATAATTTGAACAGATAAAGAAAATATCAGACAAACGAAACACTGAAAATTTGATTAAAATCGGACAAGGAATAGGTCTTCATGAATATTCAATAAGCAAGCTGATGATGTCCTATCCCCACTTGTTCTTTTGTATTTTATTATATGAACAAGTTGGTTTGACAACTTTTTTTTTTATTTCGGAATTGATATTGGCTGGCTTATGCCCCCTACACATATTGGTTCTGAATAGGAAAAAATAAATAACATTTATGCCATATCAAATTTCTTGTTTAAATGGCAAATTGTATATAATACAGTTAGGGCCAATGACAGCCATTTTGAATCTCAAAGGGGTATTCCAGGATAACGACAATATAATTTGAACAGATAAAGAAATATGAGACAAACGAAACACTGAAAATTTGATTAAAATCGGACAAGGAATAGGTCTTCATGAATATTCAATAAGCAAGCTGATGATGTCCTATCCCCACTTGTTCTTTTGTATTTTGTTATATGAACAAGTTGGTTTGACAACTTTTTTTTTATTTCGGAATTGATATTGGCTGGCTTATGCCCCCTACACATATTGGCTCTGAATAGGAAAAAATAAATAACATTTATGCCATATCAAATTTCTTGTTTAAATGGCAAATTGTATATAATACAGTTAGGGCCGATGACAGCCATTTTGAATCTCAAAGGGGTATTCCAGGATAACGACAATATAATTTGAACAGATAAAGAAATATCAGACAAACGAAACACTGAAAATTTGATTAAAATCGGACAAGGAATAGGTCTTCATGAATATTCAATAAGCAAGCTGATGATGTCCTATCCCCACTTGTTCTTTTGTATTTTATTATATGAACAAGTTGGTTTGACAACTTTTTTTTTATTTCGGAATTGATATTGGCTGGCTTATGCCCCCTACACATATTGGTTCTGAATAGGAAAAAATAAATAACATTTATGCCATATCAAATTTCTTGTTTAAATGGCAAATTGTATATAATACAGTTAGGGCCGATGACAGCCATTTTGAATCTCAAAGGGGTATTTCAGGATAACGACAATATAATTTGAACAGATAAAGAAAATATGAGACAAACGAAACACTGAAAATTTGATTAAAATCGGACAAGGAATAGGTCTTCATGAATATTCAATAAGCAAGCTGATGATGTCCTATCCCCACTTGTTCTTTTGTATTTTATTATATGAACAAGTTGGTTTGACAACTTTTTTTTTTATTTCGGAATTGATATTGGCTGGCTTATGCCCCCTACACATATTGGTTCTGAATAGGAAAAAATAAATAACATTTATGCCATATCAAATTTCTTGTTTAAATGGCAAATTGTATATAATACAGTTAGGGCCGATGACAGCCATTTTGAATCTCAAAGGGGTATTCCAGGATAACGACAATATAATTTGAACAGATAAAGAAATATCAGACAAACGAAACACTGAAAATTTGATTAAAATCGGACAAGGAATAGGTCTTCATGAATGTTCAATAAGCAAGCTGATGATGTCCTATCCCCACTTGTTCTTTTGTATTTTATTATATGAACAAGTTGGTTTGACAACTTTTTTTTTATTTCGGAATTGATATTGGCTGGCTTATGCCCCCTACACATATTGGTTCTGAATAGGAAAAAATAAATAACATTTATGCCATATCAAATTTCTTGTTTAAATGGCAAATTGTATATAATACAGTTAGGGCCGATGACAGCCATTTTGAATCTCAAAGGGGTATTCCAGGATAACGACAATATAATTTGAACAGATAAAGAAATATCAGACAAACGAAACACTGAAAATTTGATTAAAATCGGACAAGGAATAGGTCTTCATGAATATTCAATAAGCAAGCTGATGATGTCCTATCCCCACTTGTTCTTTTGTATTTTATTATATGAACAAGTTGGTTTGACAACTTTTTTTTTATTTCGGAATTGATATTGGCTGGCTTATGCCCCCTACACATATTGGTTCTGAATAGGAAAAAATAAATAACATTTATGCCATATCAAATTTCTTGTTTAAATGGCAAATTGTATATAATACAGTTAGGGCCGATGACAGCCATTTTGAATCTCAAAGGGGTATTCCAGGATAACGACAATATAATTTGAACAGATAAAGAAATATGAGACAAACGAAACACTGAAAATTTGATTAAAATCGGACAAGGAATAGGTCTTCATGAATATTCAATAAGCAAGCTGATGATGTCCTATCCCCACTTGTTCTTTTGTATTTTATTATATGAACAAGTTGGTTTGACAACTTTTTTTTTATTTCGGAATTGATATTGGCTGGCTTATGCCCCCTACACATATTGGTTCTGAATAGGAAAAAATAAATAACATTTATGCCATATCAAATTTCTTGTTTAAATGGCAAATTGTATATAATACAGTTAGGGCCGATGACAGCCATTTTGAATCTCAAAGGGGTATTCCAGGATAACGACAATATAATTTGAACAGATAAAGAAATATCAGACAAACGAAACACTGAAAATTTGATTAAAATCGGACAAGGAATAGGTCTTCATGAATATTCAATAAGCAAGCTGATGATGTCCTATCCCCACTTGTTCTTTTGTATTTTATTATATGAACAAGTTGGTTTGACAACTTTTTTTTATTTCGGAATTGATATTGGCTGGCTTATGCCCCCTACACATATTGGTTCTGAATAGGAAAAAATAAATAACATTTATGCCATATCAAATTTCTTGTTTAAATGGCAAATTGTATATAATACAGTTAGGGCCGATGACAGCCATTTTGAATCTCAAAGGGGTATTCCAGGATAACGACAATATAATTTGAACAGATAAAGAAAATATCAGACAAACGAAACACTGAAAATTTGATTAAAATCGGACAAGGAATAGGTCTTCATGAATATTCAATAAGCAAGCTGATGATGTCCTATCCCCACTTGTTCTTTTGTATTTTATTATATGAACAAGTTGGTTTGACAACTATTTTTTTATTTCGGAATTGATATTGGCTGGCTTATGCCCCCTACACATATTGGTTCTGAATAGGAAAAAATAAATAACATTTATGCCATATCAAATTTCTTGTTTAAATGGCAAATTGTATATAATACAGTTAGGGCCGATGACAGCCATTTTGAATCTCAAAGGGGTATTCCAGGATAACGACAATATAATTTGAACAGATAAAGAAATATCAGACAAACGAAACACTGAAAATTTGATTAAAATCGGACAAGGAATAGGTCTTCATGAATGTTCAATAAGCAAGCTGATGATGTCCTATCCCCACTTGTTCTTTTGTATTTTATTATATGAACAAGTTGGTTTGACAACTTTTTTTTTTATTTCGGAATTGATATTGGCTGGCTTATGCCCCCTACACATATTGGTTCTGAATAGGAAAAAATAAATAACATTTATGCCATATCAAATTTCTTGTTTAAATGGCAAATTGTATATAATACAGTTAGGGCCGATGACAGCCATTTTGAATCTCAAAGGGGTATTCCAGGATAACGACAATATAATTTGAACAGATAAAGAAATATCAGACAAACGAAACACTGAAAATTTGATTAAAATCGGACAAGGAATAGGTCTTCATGAATGTTCAATAAGCAAGCTGATGATGTCCTATCCCCACTTGTTCTTTTGTATTTTATTATTCACGGCTAACAAAACAACAAGAACAAGTGAATTGCGATTTGTCGTGGCTTTAATGAAAATAGAGATGAATGTGCATCTTTACCAATTCTGCTTTTTGTGTACAGTGTATGAATATCATCACATATACATATACCGATAATGTCTGTAACCAACCGATACCCTTGTTTAATAAGCTCCTCGGAGAGGGGTTAAACCCCCGGCTAGAAGGCCCCCCTCGTAAGTTCTTCAATGTTTAAAATTCATGGCTGTTTTCCCACTGGTTCCCTGCTAGCCGGACCGGAATCCCAGCACAGCTATTAATTATGAGCTATCGGTGGATTACAGATGACATAAATATAGCATATAGAGATATATGAATGCCCATGACTATAGACCAGCCTGCCCGCCTTTAAGATCAGGTCAGGCTAAGATTAAACTTTAAGCATGACACAATTATTTCAGTTTAACAGCGTTCTCAAACATTTGTATGTACAAATAGGTCCCCCTCACCTAGGTAACGAGTGGGGACCTGCAACTTACATAATAACATAACATAATTGATTAAAATCCACATGCCTGCCCTGGCATGGAAAGGAAAAAAGGAGGTACTTTAATAATGCGCCTCTTACTGAAATCATGCCCCCAGAACTTCAACTGCTTGTTTTTCAACAACACACAAGGCGTCAACACTCCTCCCAAAAACGAGTAAGGGCGAAAACCCGCCTGCCCACTGGCCAAAATAGGACAGGAGGATAAAATTCCCTTACGGCCCACTTATGCACGACGATCGTTGTTAGGATTGGTGTGCGACCAGGTCAAACACCCTCGAATTTGGATTCGTGTTACGCTCTTCTATCAGCCTAGGCTCTGCCTAGATTCTGAAATTAACCATGAAAAGTATACCATCACCCTCCAACTACTTCATACACCATTCATTATAGAGTATCATATAGATTCAACAAATACAACTTCCCTGGAAAATATAAATGCAAAAGTACTTGTACCCCCCCCCCCCCCCTAAACACACTTTGCCAAGATCAACTACTGCTGGTATTCAAGCCAACTATAGGTATCCAATTTTCATCCCACTGAAAATATTGAGCCCCTTAAAGGAACTTTAATAAAGGAAATTGAATTCAGAAAGAAATTTGTTTCACCAAACGAAATTCACTAATATGGCCATACTCTGGCAAAGGGAAGCAAGGTACGAAAGTATCACTCGTTGTAAATGACCAATGTGTGTTCGTCATTAACATATACATCAATGCAATTAAACTAAATAATATTTTCTTCAATATCTTTCCCCAAAACGATCATTTCTTCACAATTTCTGCCTGAACGGGCAGCACACAACAGATATTTAAAAACCATAACTCAAATCTGACTGATGCGTGAGCTGCTTCCTATACCAAAGGTGGGCAGTATTAATAATAAATACACCATGACAAAATTACCATACAAATTCACATAAGTATACCAACATACTACGCCTAAAGACCTGAACATGCGGCTGAACATGAAGAAGACTAAAAATTGGGACAATACTTCCGTCTAATTCCTAAGGAGTCCGATGCAGACCCGAGAAATAACTTTATCTGAAATGAAGCCTATGCAATCTTATCAAACATTTCTTCATATATAATGCTCATGGTAGAGGAAAATAAAACATACATAGAAATTATGAATTCATAAACATTTCTTCTCAAATGACCTGAGAAAATTATAATTTCAATCCCCAGATTTTTTCTATAACCATCCATAACTTGGATTTTTATGACAACTCACATGAACGTTTGAGGCATAACCTGCTTCATAGTAATTTCGAATTGACTTCTTCCTTGCAAGCAAAAACTAAATAAACAAAATAACATTAAGAATGCACAAGTACAATAAATACACAACCAATATCCATAATATGCAAGAATCCCCCCACGATATATATGTCAACATCCCCCTTAATTATAACTAGAGGATGGTAATGGGGAGGAGGTGGGAATTTTGTAAGCACGCTTTACACATGCACCGTCATCTCTCTTCATTGAAAGCCAAAACGAAAATGAAGCATTCCCCGCACTTTTATCCGCGCATAGCTCAACCGCGGCAAATGTCTGGCATTGTGCCCAAATTCTTTGGCGCGGGCGCCAAAAAGCGCTGCCCCGCCCTTTACGGGTCGGGTCACGAGCCCTTTCTCGGGCAACCACGCCCCCTTTCAAAATCAAAACAAACTAAAATGTGTATTTTGCTAGCCCGCTAATAAATCATTTTAAATCGTCAAGCCGTCTTTAAAATCCATTATTCACGGCTAACAAAACAACAAGAACAAGTGAATTGCGATTTGTCGTGGCTTTAATGAAAATAGAGATGAATGTGCATCTTTACCAATTCTGCTTTTTGTGTACAGTGTATGAATATCATCACATATACATATACCGATAATGTCTGTAACCAACCGATACCCTTGTTTAATAAGCTCCTCGGAGAGGGGTTAAACCCCCGGCTAGAAGGCCCCCCTCGTAAGTTCTTCAATGTTTAAAATTCATGGCTGTTTTCCCACTGGTTCCCTGCTAGCCGGACCGGAATCCCAGCACAGCTATTAATTATGAGCTATCGGTGGATTACAGATGACATAAATATAGCATATAGAGATATATGAATGCCCATGACTATAGACCAGCCTGCCCGCCTTTAAGATCAGGTCAGGCTAAGATTAAACTTTAAGCATGACACAATTATTTCAGTTTAACAGCGTTCTCAAACATTTGTATGTACAAATAGGTCCCCCTCACCTAGGTAACGAGTGGGGACCTGCAACTTACATAATAACATAACATAATTGATTAAAATCCACATGCCTGCCCTGGCATGACCAGAAATACCCAATTATTCTTGGAAAATACGTGTTTCAGGTGGCCTAATTGCCAAATTACCGCCAAACGAGAATATATAATTTATTTATATATGATCGACCGCCAACAAACACGTCAAAATTTTACTCGTATCTACCAAGATATTCAATAAATCTTAGCAACCATTACAGGATCATTCTACTAGTATTCACCAACGTTATTATCCTTAGTGCTTTTACCAGGGGGGGGGGGGGGTACCCGGGAACATTGCTCATTCCTCCATTACAATGTATATCTAGGTTATCCATAACTGACCCCAACATGATTTAATGCATGCATACATTGAACGTAAATGCATGAGCAGCTAAATAACAACAAATGATACATTATGAAAACATAGACACACTGGTGAAACCGGCTCCAGACCAGCCAAAACCTTTATTCATACTATCGGATCGGACGGTCTGGAGTCGGTCACGCCGGAGCGACTAAGGTAAAATGTATAAATACATACTCAACGAAGATATGAAAGACCAACTTTTAACTCACTGATAAATCTGTCCAACCCTTCATCGGCCAGATGTAGGCCATCAGTTCTGTACAGCGAAATGTCATTATGGGATATTGATGGATGCGGTATGGCTTTACCATGAAATCTTGCAGCTAAAGCCTTGGCGTACCTATTGGCCGCCCTTCTCTTTAAGTCCAATTTACCTTGATCTCCTGTACAGCCAGCGGGGTACCAAACCCTCTCCAAAATGTCCGACCACACTATTTGAAATTTGTCCTTATTGGCGTCAAAAAGTCTATACGTCAAACTAGCCAGCTTCTTCTTGGACAGTGCCTCAATGTCATTCGTTCCTACATGCAATACTACTACTGAAGGCTTTGGTTCACTCCGACCCATCTTATCTAACCAATCGCTTACCCCTTCAATTCGTAGCCCCCTTTTTCCCAACCAACGGACCGACGTTCCAAGTCCAAGGTCAGCCTCGCCGGTGTTCTTCGCCCTGCGATGTGCCCAAAACACTATCGAGTCCCCTATGATCCACACCACAGGTCCTGTAATAGAAAACAAGAAAAGAGGGCTGGGCAGAATTTTGAAGTATGAAAATTTCCCCCTGAAAGGTCTGCTACCCTTCACCACCCCTTCATCACGGGGTTTTCCCCTCCAAGATACAATGTATGTAATCACATTTTTGACCCCTCCCCTTAATCCTGAAAGCATTGATATTAAACACGTCATTATACCGTTGTAACATTCTCTCTAAAAAGCAGAATGCTCGTAATTGTGTGATATCATTAAACCCTCACTTACTCATTCAATATTAAGCCCAGAGTTATTTCGATGATACATGTATATTGATATCAACATGTACAGGGGGGGGGGGGGGGGTCGTTATGATCAATCTGATGTTCCAAACACCTTCCAATCAATATAGTACTATCCCTTTCTTCCTTTTGTATAATGTAATAATGTATAATGTATAAACACATTCCAACCAATATATAATAATGTATAATGTATAATGTCTGAGCACATTCCAATCAATTTATAATAATGTATAATGTATAATGTAAAATGTATAAGGTATAATGTATAATGTAAAATGTATAAGGTATAATGTATAATGTATAACGTATAAAACACATTCCCATCAATATAGTACCATCTCTTTCTTCATTTTGTATAAAGAATGTAATAATGTATAATGTATAATGTATAATATATGATGCATAATGTATAATGTATAATGTATACTGTAACAAGGGCTCCTTTGTAAACAGGCCTCTTGGCACTGAACATACCACCCTGCTTCTGAATAGGGCTGAATAAAATAAAACAATAGCATGTAAGCAGATATATTGAGAATTATACACCCAAATATCCAACAACCCATCGGCCACGGCTTTGATTAAAGCACATGTCCTCGTGTAAAGTAAACGCGTTGTGACATTATTGGAAGATAACTTACACCTGATTTTGGTCAAAATGTCAAATAACCTAAAATCATCATTTCATATGTATTTTCGTTCTTTTTTTTTTTTTTTTTTTTTTTATTTTTTTTACTTAACCATGTCGAGTCTTATATATCTCCGATGTGCACTCGAAACCCAACGCCCCATGCGTTGGATTTCCTCATCCGAGCAACCGGCCATGGCAGCGGTCGTAGCCGCCCCAATACGAAAGGAATGCGATGAAAACATTGCCGCCGGCATATCCCCGTATGTCAAACATCGTTTTATCATGTTTCCAAATTCACGCCTAGTTAGCGGGAGAGCACCATATGAACAAAAGAAGGCTCCACCATTCTTTGGGCGGATTTCTAAATAACGAATAACCGCCATCACAGGGCAGCTAACTGTCCCCAACTCTGGTATCGAAATGGTGCACCCATTTCCCCGCTGGTCAGTCTTTGACTTCCTTAGGAATAATTCCACCCTGCGATGCGGTGCATCGCCAGTGACCCTAACATCTGTGTGCTGCAGAATAGACTCACATCTATGCCTGGACTCTACTGTCAACTCACTAACTCTCAACAAACCATAAAATGCCACTGAAAAAGCAGCAGAGTACATCAAAACATCGTAATGACTACCACAAACATGCCTCAAGTAGGCGAGCATTCTATTTAACACAGACAATGTGATTGGATGCCTAGCATCTCTTCTCAAAGTACTTCGCCTACACCCTTCAATTAACCTTGTAATCACAAAACTCTTGGTCACATCCTTTAGCCCAGATGAACTCATATAAAATGCCAACCCAGATATGTATGTTTGAATAGTAGACCCTGCATATCCCATAAAGGATAAATAAGAAATGAACTGCGCCACCCATTCTACATTAGGGGGTAGCTGGGGGTCGTATCCGTACACTTTACAAAATTTCACGTATGCCCCCAAGGCAATAGAGTAAGTTGTGTGTGTTCGAGCTGCCCTAGAAGCCATCAGCAGTCGACTTCTCTCGATAGCCAGCTCTTCCAAAGACGGACTGGAACCTCCACGCCCTCCCGGGCGGCCCCCGGTGCTAACGCATGGAACCTCGGCATCTGAAATCGAGATAGTGCATCAGCTATACCATTATCACATCCATGTACATGCCTAGCCCTCAACACTATATTATTGCTTAAACATATAATCACCACCTTCCTCACCAAAACCATAATATCAGGGCATAGCGCCGACTGCTTGTTAAGTACTGCCACCACGGCCTGATTATCACAATTAAACAATATATTCTTGTCCTTTAGCTCCATGCCCCAAATCTCCAAGCCTACCCAAATAGGGAATAGCTCTAAAAAAGCTATAGACCTCCTACCGGCCTGGAAATCAGCAGGCCACCTGGATTGAGCCCACCTGCCTCCAAAGAAAATTCCAAAACCAATGCCAGCCGCCGCATCAGTGAAAAACTGAATTTCCTCGCTTCCAAACCAGCCTGGAGCCCGGAAGAAAACTTGACCATTAAAATGTGCCAAGAACTCCAACCAAACCCGCAAGTCAGCCTTAGCCCCTCTCGTCAACCTAACCATGTGAAAAGGACGCTTAACGCTCTTAGTTAAGTCAATGAGCCGTCTCATGAATGCTCGCCCTGGAGCAATTGCCTTACATACAAAGTTTAGACTACCTACAATCGACTGAATGTCTCTTAGGGAAATTTTTTGTTTCTGTACCGCCCAATTTAATTTCCCTACTAATTTCTCAATTTTGTCCTCCGGTACCCGAACCTGCTGAGAAACGCTATCTATTACCAGCCCAAGATATGACAACTGTGTGGTCGGGCCTTCCGTTTTTTCTCGCGCTATGGGCACCCCAAATCGTTCGCAAATTGCTTCAAAACAATGCATTGCCCGCCTGCAATCCTCCGAGGCAGGGCCGCCTGCAAAAAAGAAATCATCCAAATAATGGACAATATTTTGCGACTTCGCAACTTTTCTCGCGCAAAACTCTAAAAAAGTACTAAAACATTCAAAAGTGGAACAAGAAACTGCGCAGCCCATCGGCAAACAACGATCAAAATAGTAACGACCATCTATATACATCCCAAGCAACTCAAAATCTTTTGGGTGAACAGGCAAGAGCCTGAAAGCTGACTTAATGTCAGTCTTTCCCATAAGGGCACCCCGCCCCAATTGCGTCACAATATCTACCGCCGAATCAAAGGACGAATATGTTACTGTACACTGCCCCTCCGGTATGCCATCATTAACTGAATTTCCCCTGGGTGCCGATAAATGTTGAATCATACGGAACTCCCCTGGGGCCTTTTTGGGCACCAACCCCACTGGTGAACACCTCATATTCTCGAAGGGAGGAACAACAAAAGGCCCAACTATCCTACCTAAGTCTATTTCATCCCTCAATTTCTTTTTCAACGTATCCATGTGTTCGAATGCTGATTTCAGGTTTTTAACAACCAATGGGACCCTGTCCCCTTCAAAATGTAATGAAAAACCAAACTTAAAACCATTATACAAGCACTGAGCATGCTCCTGATTAGGATAAGTAGCTAACATGGGCACCAAACGTGCTAACTTAATAGGGGTCGGAGCAATAGACGACACCGCACTAGCCGTAGACCTATTTACTGCCAGCGGGACTGGAACCGGCCCGCCCTTGGCTACACTGCTTAGCCCCATGACCTGTCGCCTGGCAGCGGGAACACTTGTGCTCATAGATGCAAGCTTTGCCTCGCATGCACTTGCCTCTATTAAAGGCAAAGCACACGCCTCGGCTGGGTGTGCCATTGGCTCCGGGTCCCTTTCCTCCGAAGGGAAAAGATTTTCTCGCGCCGTACTCCCCTCTGTAGAACTGATGGCGAGGGGCATGGGGTAAATTGTGGCGCTGCCGCGGACCATTAGAGGCCACCAGCATCAACCACAACTCGGCGTCGACGCTCGCCCAGGATCGCCCGGGTAAACGCGCCTGCTTGCTCCTAAACTGAGTGTCATAGTCACGCCAGCCATAACCTGCAAACGCACGGGCTGCATGCCTTATCAAATCCATATATTTCATGAGCTCCCTGCTCCTTTCAATGTGCTTCTCAGCGTAAATTGAGGCAAATACTAGAAACACCGAAGTCCACTGCTCTACCGACATGATTTTCTTAGCCTTTGATTGAGGTTGAAGTTGCAAACCAAGACCAGATCCCGATTGACACAAACTCAAAGTGGTGTCACCTACACTCAAGGCCCCAAACTCATCACGTGCATTATTATGCTTAAGGAGCACTCCCAAATCTATATATTCACTTGCCCAAATTTTTTCCTTCAGTGAGATAGCCACTTCCACACCTAGTGGGTCGCATGCGCTAATAAATGGTTCCGGTGCCCCCAACACGGCAGAAAGCCTAGGCGCCTGGGGCTCAGATCTCTCAACACCGACCTCCACTAGATCTAGGCCTAGATCTTCGGCTACCCCTGCCGACCGCGCCGGCACTGAAACTGCTGGCTGAGCCTGCCCCGAGCTACCGGTATCCGACTCCTGAGCTACTATCTCATGCCAAGCAATAGATCTGCCCACGGGCGCCTGGCCTTCCCGCCCCACTAGATCTAGATCTAGCTCTGCCATTTTATCACCAACTTTAGACCTAGGCCTACCACTTTTTTCATCAACATCGACAACTTGAGACTGAGAGGGATTTAACTCACCGCTCCTTCCTGGCCCGTTGTTGCCGCCTCCCAGCCCCAGATCCACACTTGCGGGGGTTGACGTCGCCCGTGGACCTCTCGGCCGACCCGGCCTCCTCTTCGGTGTGTCATCTCCCTTCCTCGCACCTGCGGTCGTTATTTTCTTGGCCTTAACCTTTGGCATGATCAACTCGCGAAACTAGAGTTAGACTCGAAGCTCCGTCACTCAGCCCAAGTCCAATGAATCCTGGATGCAATCACCTCCAAAGTTCAATCAAGCGAACCGCCAAGAAAAAATTCAATCCTGAAGTTGCAAACTGAATCTTTTAGGTCCACAAATCGGCACAGCTAACTTAGTCTTAGTTCTACGGCAACAATTCCTGAGGCTGAAGTCTGAAGACAGTAAAAAAACTGAAATCAGCGTCTGTATAATCCAATAAAAGTATGAATCCTTTGTGTAGATATCCGGTATAGGTAGCTAGACAAATGTCGAAATATCTGCCACCTAGGCCTAGTTGCCAGTGCCGAAAGAAAATTTTCAAAAAATTTTGTAAGCACGCTTTACACATGCACCGTCATCTCTCTTCATTGAAAGCCAAAACGAAAATGAAGCATTCCCCGCACTTTTATCCGCGCATAGCTCAACCGCGGCAAATGTCTGGCATTGTGCCCAAATTCTTTGGCGCGGGCGCCAAAAAGCGCTGCCCCGCCCTTTACGGGTCGGGTCACGAGCCCTTTCTCGGGCAACCACGCCCCCTTTCAAAATCAAAACAAACTAAAATGTGTATTTTGCTAGCCCGCTAATAAATCATTTTAAATCGTCAAGCCGTCTTTAAAATCCATTATTCACGGCTAACAAAACAACAAGAACAAGTGAATTGCGATTTGTCGTGGCTTTAATGAAAATAGAGATGAATGTGCATCTTTACCAATTCTGCTTTTTGTGTACAGTGTATGAATATCATCACATATACATATACCGATAATGTCTGTAACCAACCGATACCCTTGTTTAATAAGCTCCTCGGAGAGGGGTTAAACCCCCGGCTAGAAGGCCCCCCTCGTAAGTTCTTCAATGTTTAAAATTCATGGCTGTTTTCCCACTGGTTCCCTGCTAGCCGGACCGGAATCCCAGCACAGCTATTAATTATGAGCTATCGGTGGATTACAGATGACATAAATATAGCATATAGAGATATATGAATGCCCATGACTATAGACCAGCCTGCCCGCCTTTAAGATCAGGTCAGGCTAAGATTAAACTTTAAGCATGACACAATTATTTCAGTTTAACAGCGTTCTCAAACATTTGTATGTACAAATAGGTCCCCCTCACCTAGGTAACGAGTGGGGACCTGCAACTTACATAATAACATAACATAATTGATTAAAATCCACATGCCTGCCCTGGCATGACCAGAAATACCCAATTATTCTTGGAAAATACGTGTTTCAGGTGGCCTAATTGCCAAATTACCGCCAAACGAGAATATATAATTTATTTATATATGATCGACCGCCAACAAACACGTCAAAATTTTACTCGTATCTACCAAGATATTCAATAAATCTTAGCAACCATTACAGGATCATTCTACTAGTATTCACCAACGTTATCATCCTTAGTGCTTTTACCAGGGGGGGGGGTACCAGGGAACATTGCTCATTCCTCCATTACAATGTATATCTAGGTTATCCATAACTGACCCCAACATGATTTAATGCATGCATACATTGAACGTAAATGCATGAGCAGCTAAATAACAACAAATGATACATTATGAAAGCATAGACACACTGGTGAAACCGGCTCCAGACCAGCCAAAACCCTTATTCATACTATCGGATCGGACGTTTTGGAGTCGGTCACGCCGGAGCGACTAAGGTAAAATGTATAAATACATACTCAACGAAGATATGAAAGACCAACTTTTAACTCACTGATAAATCTGTCCAACCCTTCATCGGCCAGATGTAGGCCATCAGTTCTGTACAGCGAAATGTCATTATGGGATATTGCTGGATGCGGTATGGCTTTACCATGAAATCTTGCAGCTAAAGCCTTGGCGTACCTATTGGCCGCCCTTCTCTTTAAGTCCAATTTACCTTGATCTCCTGTACAGCCAGCGGGGTACCAAACCCTCTCCAAAATGTCCGACCACACTATTTGAAATTTGTCCTTATTGGCGTCAAAAAGTCTATACGTCAAACTAGCCAGCTTCTTCTTGGACAGTGCCTCAATGTCATTCGTTCCTACATGCAATACTACTACTGAAGGCTTTGGTTCACTCCGACCCATCTTATCTAACCAATCGCTTACCCTTCAATTCGTAGCCCCCTTTTCCCCAACCAGCGGACCGACGTTCCAAGTCCAAGGTCAGCCTCGCCGGTGTTCTTCGCCCTGCGATGTGCCCAAAACACTATCGAGTCCCCTATGATCCACACCACAGGTCCTGTAATAGAAAACAAGAAAAGAGGGCTGGGCAGAATTTTGAAGTATGAAAATTTCCCCCTGAAAGGTCTGCTACCCTTCACCACCCCTTCATCACGGGGTTTTCCCCTCCAAGATACAATGTATGTAATCACATTTTTGACCCTCCCTTAATCCTGAAAGCATTGATATTAAACACGTCATTATACCGTTGTAACATTCTCTCTAAAAAGCAGAATGCTCGTAATTGTGTGATATCATTAAACCCGCACTTACTCATTCAATATTAAGCCCAGAGTTATTTTGATGATACATGTATATTGATATCAACATGTACAGGGGGGGGGGGGGGGGGTCGTTATGATCAATCTGATGTTCCAAACACCTTCCAATCAATATAGTACTATCCTTTCTTCCTTTTGTATAATGTAATAATGTATAATGTATAACACATTCCAACCAATATATAATAATGTATAATGTATAATGTCTGAGCACATTCCAATCAATTTATAATAATGTATAATGTATAATGTAAAATGTATAAGGTATAATGTATAATGTAAAATGTATAAGGTATAATGTATAATGTATAACGTATAAACACATTCCCATCAATATAGTACCATCTCTTTCTTCATTTTGTATAAAGAATGTAATAAAGTATAATGTATAATGTATAATATATGATGCATAACGTATAATGTATAATGTATACTGTAACAAGGGCTCCTTTGTAAACAAGCCTCTTGGCACTGAACATACCACCCTGCTTCTGAATAGGGCTGAATAAAATAAAACAATACCATGTAAGCAGATATATTGAGAATTATACACCCAAATATCCAACAACCCATCGGCCACGGCTTTGATTAAAGCACATGTCCTCGTGTAAAGTAAACGCGTTGTGACATTATTGGAAGATAACTTACACCTGATTTTGGTCAAAATGTCAAATAACCTAAAATCATCATTTCATATATATTTTCGTTCTTTTTTTTTTTTTTTTTTTTTTTTTTATTTTTTACTTAACCATGTCGAGTCTTATATATCTCCGATGTGCACTCGAAACCCAACGCCCCATGCGTTGGATTTCCTCATCCGAGCAAACGGCCATGGCAGCGGTCGTAGCCGCCCCAATACGAAAGGAATGCGATGAAAACATTGCCGCCGGCATATCCCGTATGTCAAACATCGTTTTATCATGTTTCCAATTCACGCCTAGTTAGCGGGAGAGCACCATATGAACAAAAGAAGGCTCCACCATTCTTTGGGCGGATTTCTAAATAACGAATAACCGCCATCACAGGGCAGCTAACTGTCCCCAACTCTGGTATCGAAATGGTGCACCCATTTCCCCGCTGGTCAGTCTTTGACTTCCTTAGGAATATTCCACCCTGCGATGCGGTGCATCGCCAGTGACCCTAACATCTGTGTGCTGCAGAATAGACTCACATCTATGCCTGGACTCTACTGTCAACTCACTAACTCTCAACAAACCATAAAATGCCACTGAAAAAGCAGCAGAGTACATCAAAACATCGTAATGACTACCACAAACATGCCTCAAGTAGGCGAGCATTCTATTTAACACAGACAATGTGATTGGATGCCTAGCATCTCTTCTCAAAGTACTTCGCCTACACCCTTCAATTAACCTTGTAATCACAAAACTCTTGGTCACATCCTTTAGCCCAGATGAACTCATATAAAATGCCAACCCAGATATGTATGTTTGAATAGTAGACCCTGCATATCCCATAAAAGGATAAATAAGAAATGAACTGCGCCACCCATTCTACATTAGGGGGTAGCTGGGGGTCGTATCCGTACACTTTACAAAATTTCACGTATGCCCCAAGGCAATAGAGTAAGTTGTGTGTGTTCGAGCTGCCCTAGAAGCCATCAGCAGTCGACTTCTCTCGATAGCCAGCTCTTCCAAAGACGGACTGGAACCTCCACGCCCTCCCGGGCGGCCCCGGTGCTAACGCATGGAACCTCGGCATCTGAAATCGAGATAGTGCATCAGCTATACCATTATCACATCCATGTACATGCCTAGCCCTCAACACTATATTATTGCTTAAACATGTAATCACCACCTTCCTCACCAAAACCATAATATCAGGGCATAGCGCCGACTGCTTGTTAAGTACTGCCACCACGGCCTGATTATCACAATTAAACAATATATTCTTGTCCTTTAGCTCCATGCCCCAAATCTCCAAGCCTACCCAAATAGGGAATAGCTCTAAAAAAGCTATAGACCTCCTACCGGCCTGGAAATCAGCAGGCCACCTGGATTGAGCCCACCTGCCTCCAAAGAAAATTCCAAAACCAATGCCAGCCGCCCGCATCAGTGAAAAACTGAATTTCCTCGCTTCCAAACCAGCCTGGAGCCCGGAAGAAAACTTGACCATTAAAATGTGCCAAGAACTCCAACAAACCCGCAAGTCAGCCTTAGCCCCTCTCGTCAACCTAACCATGTGAAAAGGACGCTTAACGCTCTTAGTTAAGTCAATGAGCCGTCTCATGAATGCTCGCCCTGGAGCAATTGCCTTACATACAAAGTTTAGACTACCTACAATCGACTGAATGTCTCTTAGGGAAATTTTTTGTTTCTGTACCGCCCAATTTAATTTCCCTACTAATTTCTCAATTTTGTCCTCCGGTACCCGAACCTGCTGAGAAACGCTATCTATTACCAGCCCAAGATATGACAACTGTGTGGTCGGGCCTTCCGTTTTTTCTCGCGCTATGGGCACCCCAAATCGTTCGCAAATTGCTTCAAAACAATGCATTGCCCGCCTGCAATCCTCCGAGGCAGGGCCGCCTGCAAAAAAGAAATCATCCAAATAATGGACAATATTTTGCGACTTCGCAACTTTTCTCGCGCAAAACTCTAAAAAAGTACTAAAACATTCAAAAGTGGAACAAGAAACTGCGCAGCCCATCGGCAAACAACGATCAAAATAGTAACGACCATCTATATACATCCCAAGCAACTCAAAATCTTTTGGGTGAACAGGCAAGAGCCTGAAAGCTGACTTAATGTCAGTCTTTCCCATAAGGGCACCCCGCCCCAATTGCGTCACAATATCTACCGCCGAATCAAAGGACGAATATGTTACTGTACACTGCCCCTCCGGTATGCCATCATTAACTGAATTTCCCCTGGGTGCCGATAAATGTTGAATCATACGGAACTCCCCTGGGGCCTTTTTGGGCACCAACCCCACTGGTGAACACCTCATATTCTCGAAGGGAGGAACAACAAAAGGCCCAACTATCCTACCTAAGTCTATTTCATCCCAATTTCTTTTTCAACGTATCCATGTGTTCGAATGCTGATTTCAGGTTTTTAACAACCAATGGGACCCTGTCCCCTTCAAAATGTAATGAAAAACCAAACTTAAAACCATTATACAAGCACTGAGCATGCTCCTGATTAGGATAAGTAGCTAACATGGGCACCAAACGTGCTAACTTAATAGGGGTCGGAGCAATAGACGACACCGCACTAGCCGTAGACCTATTTACTGCCAGCGGGACTGGAACCGGCCCGCCCTTGGCTACACTGCTTAGCCCCATGACCTGTCGCCTGGCAGCGGGAACACTTGTGCTCATAGATGCAAGCTTTGCCTCGCATGCACTTGCCTCTATTAAAGGCAAAGCACACGCCTCGGCTGGGTGTGCCATTGGCTCCGGGTCCCTTTCCTCCGAAGGGAAAAGATTTTCTCGCGCCGTACTCCCCTCTGTAGAACTGATGGCGAGGGGCATGGGGTAAATTGTGGCGCTGCCGCGGACCATTAGAGGCCACCAGCATCAACCACAACTCGGCGTCGACGCTCGCCCAGGATCGCCCGGGTAAACGCGCCTGCTTGCTCCTAAACTGAGTGTCATAGTCACGCCAGCCATAACCTGCAAACGCACGGGCTGCATGCCTTATCAAATCCATATATTTCATGAGCTCCCTGCTCCTTTCAATGTGCTTCTCAGCGTAAATTGAGGCAAATACTAGAAACACCGAAGTCCACTGCTCTACCGACATGATTTTCTTAGCCTTTGATTGAGGTTGAAGTTGCAAACCAAGACCAGATCCCGATTGACACAAACTCAAAGTGGTGTCACCTACACTCAAGGCCCCAAACTCATCACGTGCATTATTATGCTTAAGGAGCACTCCCAAATCTATATATTCACTTGCCCAAATTTTTTCCTTCAGTGAGATAGCCACTTCCACACCTAGTGGGTCGCATGCGCTAATAAATGGTTCCGGTGCCCCAACACGGCAGAAAGCCTAGGCGCCTGGGGCTCAGATCTCTCAACACCGACCTCCACTAGATCTAGGCCTAGATCTTCGGCTACCCCTGCCGACCGCGCCGGCACTGAAACTGCTGGCTGAGCCTGCCCCGAGCTACCGGTATCCGACTCCTGAGCTACTATCTCATGCCAAGCAATAGATCTGCCCACGGGCGCCTGGCCTTCCCGCCCCACTAGATCTAGATCTAGCTCTGCCATTTTATCACCAACTTTAGACCTAGGCCTACCACTTTTTTCATCAACATCGACAACTTGAGACTGAGAGGGATTTAACTCACCGCTCCTTCCTGGCCCGTTGTTGCCGCCTCCCAGCCCCAGATCCACACTTGCGGGGGTTGACGTCGCCCGTGGACCTCTCGGCCGACCCGGCCTCCTCTTCGGTGTGTCATCTCCCTTCCTCGCACCTGCGGTCGTTATTTTCTTGGCCTTAACCTTTGGCATGATCAACTCGCGAAACTAGAGTTAGACTCGAAGCTCCGTCACTCAGCCCAAGTCCAATGAATCCTGGATGCAATCACCTCCAAAGTTCAATCAAGCGAACCGCCAAGAAAAAATTCAATCCTGAAGTTGCAAACTGAATCTTTTAGGTCCACAAATCGGCACAGCTAACTTAGTCTTAGTTCTACGGCAACAATTCCTGAGGCTGAAGTCTGAAGACAGTAAAAAACTGAAATCAGCGTCTGTATAATCCAATAAAAGTATGAATCCTTTGTGTAGATATCCGGTATAGGTAGCTAGACAAATGTCGAAATATCTGCCACCTAGGCCTAGTGCCCAATTCTAGTTGCCAGTGCCGAAAGAAAATTTTCAAAAAATTTTGTAAGCACGCTTTACACATGCACCGTCATCTCTCTTCATTGAAAGCCAAAACGAAAATGAAGCATTCCCCGCACTTTTATCCGCGCATAGCTCAACCGCGGCAAATGTCTGGCATTGTGCCCAAATTCTTTGGCGCGGGCGCCAAAAAGCGCTGCCCCGCCCTTTACGGGTCGGGTCACGAGCCCTTTCTCGGGCAACCACGCCCCCTTTCAAAATCAAAACAAACTAAAATGTGTATTTTGCTAGCCCGCTAATAAATCATTTTAAATCGTCAAGCCGTCTTTAAAATCCATTATATGAACAAGTTGGTTTGACAACTTTTTTTTTTATTCGGAATTGATATTGGCTGGCTTATGCCCCCTACACATATTGGTTCTGAATAGGAAAAAATAAATAACATTTATGCCATATCAAATTTCTTGTTTAAATGGCAAATTGTATATAATACAGTTAGGGCCGATGACAGCCATTTTGAATCTCAAAGGGGTATTCCAGGATAACGACAATATAATTTGAACAGATAAAGAAATATCAGACAAACGAAACACTGAAAATTTGATTAAAATCGGACAAGGAATAGGTCTTCATGAATATTCAATAAGCAAGCTGATGATGTCCTATCCCCACTTGTTCTTTTGTATTTTTATTATATGAACAAGTTGGTTTGACAACTTTTTTTATTTCGGAATTGATATTGGCTGGCTTATGCCCCCTACACATATTGGTTCTGAATAGGAAAAAATAAATAACATTTATGCCATATCAAATTTCTTGTTTAAATGGCAAATTGTATATAATACAGTTAGGGCCGATGACAGCCATTTTGAATCTCAAAGGGGTATTCCAGGATAACGACAATATAATTTGAACAGATAAAGAAATATCAGACAAACGAAACACTGAAAATTTGATTAAATCGGACAAGGAATAGGTCTTCATGAATATTCAATAAGCAAGCTGATGATGTCCTATCCCCACTTGTTCTTTTGTATTTTATTATATGAACAAGTTGGTTTGACAACTTTTTTTTTTATTTCGGAATTGATATTGGCTGGCTTATGCTCCCTACACATATTGGTTCTGAATAGGAAAAAATAAATAACATTTATGCCATATCAAATTTCATGTTTAAATGGCAAATTGTATATAATACAGTTAGGGCCGATGACAGCCATTTTGAATCTCAAGGGGTATTCCAGGATAACGACAATATAATTTGAACAGATAAAGAAATATGAGACAAACGAAACACTGAAAATTTGATTAAAATCGGACAAGGAATAGGTCTTCATGAATATTCAATAAGCAAGCTGATGATGTCCTATCCCCACTTGTTCTTTTGTATTTTATTATATGAACAAGTTGGTTTGACAACTTTTTTTTTATTTCGGAATTGATATTGGCTGGCTTATGCCCCTACACATATTGGTTCTGAATAGGAAAAAATAAATAACATTTATGCCATATCAAATTTCTTGTTTAAATGGCAAATTGTATATAATACAGTTAGGGCCGATGACAGCCATTTTGAATCTCAAAGGGGTATTCCAGGATAACGACAATATAATTTGAACAGATAAAGAAATATCAGACAAACGAAACACTGAAAATTTGATTAAAATCGGACAAGGAATAGGTCTTCATGAATATTCAATAAGCAAGCTGATGATGTCCTATCCCCACTTGTTCTTTTGTATTTTATTATATGAACAAGTTGGTTTGACAACTTTTTTTTTATTTCGGAATTGATATTGGCTGGCTTATGCCCCCTACACATATTGGTTCTGAATAGGAAAAAATAAATAACATTTATGCCATATCAAATTTCTTGTTTAAATGGCAAATTGTATATAATACAGTTAGGGCCGATGACAGCCATTTTGAATCTCAAAGGGGTATTCCAGGATAACGACAATATAATTTGAACAGATAAAGAAAATATCAGACAAACGAAACACTGAAAATTTGATTAAAATCGGACAAGGAATAGGTCTTCATGAATATTCAATAAGCAAGCTGATGATGTCCTATCCCCACTTGTTCTTTTGTATTTTATTATATGAACAAGTTGGTTTGACAACTTTTTTTTTATTTCGGAATTGATATTGGCTGGCTTATGCCCCTACACATATTGGCTCTGAATAGGAAAAAATAAATAACATTTATGCCATATCAAATTTCTTGTTTAAATGGCAAATTGTATATAATACAGTTAGGGCCGATGACAGCCATTTTGAATCTCAAAGGGGTATTCCAGGATAACGACAATATAATTTGAACAGATAAAGAAATATCAGACAAACGAAACACTGAAAATTTGATTAAAATCGGACAAGGAATAGGTCTTCATGAATATTCAATAAGCAAGCTGATGATGTCCTATCCCCACTTGTTCTTTTGTATTTTATTATATGAACAAGTTGGTTTGACAACTTTTTTTTTATTTCGGAATTGATATTGGCTGGCTTATGCCCCCTACACATATTGGTTCTGAATAGGAAAAAATAAATAACATTTATGCCATATCAAATTTCTTGTTTAAATGGCAAATTGTATATAATACAGTTAGGGCCGATGACAGCCATTTTGAATCTCAAAGGGGTATTCCAGGATAACGACAATATAATTTGAACAGATAAAGAAAATATCAGACAACGAAACACTGAAAATTTGATTAAAATCGGACAAGGAATAGGTCTTCATGAATATTCAATAAGCAAGCTGATGATGTCCTATCCCCACTTGTTCTTTTGTATTTTTTATATGAACAAGTTGGTTTGACAACTTTTTTTTTATTTCGGAATTGATATTGGCTGGCTTATGCCCCTACACATATTGGTTCTGAATAGGAAAAAATAAATAACATTTATGCATATCAAATTTCTTGTTTAAATGGCAAATTGTATATAATACAGTTAGGGCCGATGACAGCCATTTTGAATCTCAAAGGGGTATTCCAGGATAACGACAATATAATTTGAACAGATAAAGAAATATCAGACAAACGAAACACTGAAAATTTGATTAAAATCGGACAAGGAATAGGTCTTCATGAATATTCAATAAGCAAGCTGATGATGTCCTATCCCCACTTGTTCTTTTGTATTTTATTATATGAACAAGTTGGTTTGACAACTTTTTTTTAATTTCGGAATTGATATTGGCTGGCTTATGCCCCCTACACATATTGGTTCTGAATAGGAAAAAATAAATAACATTTATGCCATATCAAATTTCTTGTTTAAATGGCAAATTGTATATAATACAGTTAGGGCCGATGACAGCCATTTTGAATCTCAAAGGGGTATTCCAGGATAACGACAATATAATTTGAACAGATAAAGAAATATGAGACAAACGAAACACTGAAAATTTGATTAAAATCGGACAAGGAATAGGTCTTCATGAATATTCAATAAGCAAGCTGATGATGTCCTATCCCCACTTGTTCTTTTGTATTTTATTATATGAACAAGTTGGTTTGACAACTTTTTTTTTATTTCGGAATTGATATTGGCTGGCTTATGCCCCCTACACATATTGGCTCTGAATAGGAAAAAATAAATAACATTTATGCCATATCAAATTTCTTGTTTAAATGGCAAATTGTATATAATACAGTTAGGGCCGATGACAGCCATTTTGAATCTCAAAGGGGTATTCCAGGATAACGACAATATAATTTGAACAGATAAAGAAATATCAGACAAACGAAACACTGAAAATTTGATTAAAATCGGACAAGGAATAGGTCTTCATGAATATTCAATAAGCAAGCTGATGATGTCCTATCCCCACTTGTTCTTTTGTATTTTATTATATGAACAAGTTGGTTTGACAACTTTTTTTTTATTTCGGAATTGATATTGGCTGGCTTATGCCCCCTACATATTGGTTCTGAATAGGAAAAAATAAATAACATTTATGCCATATCAAATTTCTTGTTTAAATGGCAAATTGTATATAATACAGTTAGGGCCGATGACAGCCATTTTGAATCTCAAAGGGGTATTCCAGGATAACGACAATATAATTTGAACAGATAGAAAATATCAGACAAACGAAACACTGAAAATTTGATTAAATCGGACAAGGAATAGGTCTTCATGAATATTCAATAAGCAAGCTGATGATGTCCTATCCCCACTTGTTCTTTTGTATTTTATTATATGAACAAGTTGGTTTGACAACTTTTTTTTTTATTTCGGAATTGATATTGGCTGGCTTATGCCCCCTAACATATTGGTTCTGAATAGGAAAAAATAAATAACATTTATGCCATATCAAATTTCTTGTTTAAATGGCAAATTGTATATAATACAGTTAGGGCCGATGACAGCCATTTTGAATCTCAAAGGGGTATTCCAGGATAACGACAATATAATTTGAACAGATAAAGAAATATCAGACAAACGAAACGCTGAAAATTTGATTAAAATCGGACAAGGAATAGGTCTTCATGAATGTTCAATAAGCAAGCTGATGATGTCTATCCCCACTTGTTCTTTTGTATTTTATTATATGAACAAGTTGGTTTGACAACTTTTTTTTTATTTCGGAATTGATATTGGCTGGCTTATGCCCCTACACATATTGGTTCTGAATAGGAAAAAATAAATAACATTTATGCCATATCAAATTTCTTGTTTAAATGGCAAATTGTATATAATATAGTTAGGGCCGATGACAGCCATTTTGAATCTCAAAGGGGTATTCCAGGATAACGACAATATAATTTGAACAGATAAAGAAATATCAGACAAACGAAACACTGAAAATTTGATTAAAATCGGACAAGGAATAGGTCTTCATGAATATTCAATAAGCAAGCTGATGATGTCCTATCCCCACTTGTTCTTTTGTATTTTATTATATGAACAAGTTGGTTTGACAACTTTTTTTTATTTCGGAATTGATATTGGCTGGCTTATGCCCCCTACACATATTGGTCTGAATAGGAAAAAATAAATAACATTTATGCCATATCAAATTTCTTGTTTAAATGGCAAATTGTATATAATACAGTTAGGGCCGATGACAGCCATTTTGAATCTCAAAGGGTATATCCAGGATAACGACAATATAATTTGAACAGATAAAGAAATATGAGACAAACGAAACACTGAAAATTTGATTAAAATCGGACAAGGAATAGGTCTTCATGAATATTCAATAAGCAAGCTGATGATGTCCTATCCCCACTTGTTCTTTTGTATTTTATTATATGAACAAGTTGGTTTGACAACTTTTTTTTTATTTCGGAATTGATATTGGCTGGCTTATGCCCCTACACATATTGGTTCTGAATAGGAAAAATAAATAACATTTATGCCATATCAAATTTCTTGTTTAAATGGCAAATTGTATATAATACAGTTAGGGCCGATGACAGCCATTTTGAATCTCAAAGGGGTATTCCAGGATAACGACAATATAATTTGAACAGATAAAGAAATATCAGACAAACGAAACACTGAAAATTTGATTAAAATCGGACAAGGAATAGGTCTTCATGAATATTCAATAAGCAAGCTGATGATGTCCTATCCCCACTTGTTCTTTTGTATTTTATTATATGAACAAGTTGGTTTGACAACTTTTTTTTTATTTCGGAATTGATATTGGCTGGCTTATGCCCCCTACACATATTGGTTCTGAATAGGAAAAATAAATAACATTTATGCCATATCAAATTCTTGTTTAAATGGCAAATTGTATATAATACAGTTAGGGCCGATGACAGCCATTTTGAATCTCAAAGGGGTATTCCAGGATAACGACAATATAATTTGAACAGATAAAGAAATATCAGACAAACGAAACACTGAAAATTTGATTAAAATCGGAGGAATAGGTCTTCATGAATATTCAATAAGCAAGCTGATGATGTCCTATCCCCACTTGTTCTTTTGTATTTTATTATATGAACAAGTTGGTTTGACAACTATTTTTTTATTTCGGAATTGATATTGGCTGGCTTATGCCCCCTACACATATTGGTTCTGAATAGGAAAAAATAAATAACATTTATGCCATATCAAATTTTGTTTAAATGGCAAATTGTATATAAATACAGTTAGGGCCGATGACAGCCATTTTGAATCTCAAAGGGGTATTCCAGGATAACGACAATATAATTTGAACAGATAAAGAAATATCAGACAAACGAAACACTGAAAATTTGATTAAAATCGGACAAGGAATAGGTCTTCATGAATGTTCAATAAGCAAGCTGATGATGTCCTATCCCCACTTGTTCTTTTGTATTTTATTATATGAACAAGTTGGTTTGACAACTTTTTTTTTTATTTCGGAATTGATATTGGCTGGCTTATGCCCCCTACACATATTGGTTCTGAATAGGAAAAAATAAATAACATTTATGCCATATCAAATTTCTTGTTTAAATGGCAAATTGTATATAATACAGTTAGGGCCGATGACAGCCATTTTGAATCTCAAAGGGGTATTCCAGGATAACGACAATATAATTTGAACAGATAAAGAAATATCAGACAAACGAAACACTGAAAATTTGATTAAAATCGGACAAGGAATAGGTCTTCATGAATGTTCAATAAGCAAGCTGATGATGTCCTATCCCCACTTGTTCTTTTGTATTTTATTATATGAACAAGTTGGTTTGACAACTTTTTTTTTATTTCGGAATTGATATTGGCTGGCTTATGCCCCCTACACATATTGGTTCTGAATAGGAAAAAATAAATAACATTTATGCCATATCAAATTTCTTGTTTAAATGGCAAATTGTATATAATACAGTTAGGCCGATGACAGCATTTTGAATCTCAAAGGGGTATTCCAGGATAACGACAATATAATTTGAACAGATAAGAAATATGAGACAAACGAAACACTGAAAATTTGATTAAAATCGGACAAGGAATAGGTCTTCATGAATATTCAATAAGCAAGCTGATGATGTCCTATCCCCACTTGTTCTTTTGTATTTTATTATATGAACAAGTTGGTTTGACAACTTTTTTTTTATTTCGGAATTGATATTGGCTGGCTTATGCCCCCTACACATATTGTTCTGAATAGGAAAAATAAATAACATGTATGCCATATCAAATTTCTTGTTTAAATGGCAAATTGTATATAATACAGTTAGGGCCGATGACAGCCATTTTGAATCTCAAAGGGGTATTCCAGGATAACGACAATATAATTTGAACAGATAAAGAAATATCAGACAAACGAAACACTGAAAATTTGATTAAAATCGGACAAGGAATAGGTCTTATGAATATTCAATAAGCAAGCTGATGATGTCCTATCCCCACTTGTTCTTTTGTATTTTATTATATGAACAAGTTGGTTTGACAACTTTTTTTTTATTTCGGAATTGATATTGGCTGGCTTATGCCCCCTACACATATTGGTTCTGAATAGGAAAAAATAAATAACATTTATGCCATATCAAATTTCTTGTTTAAATGGCAAATTGTATATAATACAGTTAAGGCCGATGACAGCCATTTTGAATCTCAAAGGGGTATTCCAGGATAACGACAATATAATTTGAACAGATAAAGAAAATATCAGACAAACGAAACACTGAAAATTTGATTAAAATCGGACAAGGAATAGGTCTTCATGAATATTCAATAAGCAAGCTGATGATGTCCTATCCCCACTTGTTCTTTTGTATTTTATTATATGAACAAGTTGGTTTGACAACTATTTTTTTATTTCGGAATTGATATTGGCTGGCTTATGCCCCCTACACATATTGGTTCTGAATAGGAAAAAATAAATAACATTTATGCCATATCAAATTTCTTGTTTAAATGGCAAATTGTATATAATACAGTTAGGGCCGATGACAGCCATTTTGAATCTCAAAGGGGTATTCCAGGATAACGACAATATAATTTGAACAGATAAAGAAATATCAGACAAACGAAACACTGAAAATTTGATTAAAATCGGACAAGGAATAGGTCTTCATGAATGTTCAATAAGCAAGCTGATGATGTCCTATCCCCACTTGTTCTTTTGTATTTTATTATATGAACAAGTTGGTTTGACAACTTTTTTTTTTATTTCGGAATTGATATTGGCTGGCTTATGCCCCCTACACATATTGGTTCTGAATAGGAAAAAATAAATAACATTTATGCCATATCAAATTTCTTGTTTAAATGGCAAATTGTATATAATACAGTTAGGGCCGATGACAGCCATTTTGAATCTCAAAGGGGTATTCCAGGATAACGACAATATAATTTGAACAGATAAAGAAATATCAGACAAACGAAACACTGAAAATTTGATTAAAATCGGACAAGGAATAGGTCTTCATGAATATTCAATAAGCAAGCTGATGATGTCCTATCCCCACTTGTTCTTTGTATAAAATTCAAAAGAACAAGTTGGTTTGACAACTTTTTTTTTATTTCGGATTGATATTGGCTGGCTTATGCCCCCTACACATATTGGTTCTGAATAGGAAAAAATAAATAACATTTATGCCATATCAAATTTCTTGTTTAAATGGCAAATTGTATATAATACAGTTAGGGCCGATGACAGCCATTTTGAATCTCAAAGGGGTATTCCAGGATAACGACAATATAATTTGAACAGATAAAGAAATATCAGACAAACGAAACACTGAAATTTGATTAAAATCGGACAAGGAATAGGTCTTCATGAATGTTCAATAAGCAGCTGATGATGTCCTATCCCCACTTGTTCTTTTGTATTTTATTATATGAACAAGTTGGTTTGACAACTTTTTTTTTATTTCGGAATTGATATTGGCTGGCTTATGCCCCCTACACATATTGGTTCTGAATAGGAAAAAAATAAAATACATTTATGCCATATCAAATTTCTTGTTTAAATGGCAAATTGTATATAATACAGTTAGGGCCGATGACAGCCATTTTGAATCTCAAAGGGGTATTCAGGATAACGACAATATAATTTGAACAGATAAAGAAATATCAGACAAACGAAACACTGAAAATTTGATTAAAATCGGCAAGGAATAGGTCTTCATGAATATTCAATAAGCAAGCTGATGATGTCCTATCCCCACTTGTTCTTTTGTATTTTATTATATGAACAAGTTGGTTTGACAACTTTTTTTTATTTCGGAATTGATATGGCTGGCTTATGCCCCTACACATATTGTGAGAAGAAATACTACACGATATACCAGATATTGCCATATTCTCAACTTTTAATTTCCGTTCGGGAATTGTTACCCAAATATTTCATACTTGTGTATCACAGTATATCAAACATTAATTAATACACCAATACTTCACAAACATGTGTATCGCAGTAATATCAATAAATGTCAATGCCTGCAGAGGAAGGAGAGAGTAAGGCTAAGAATTAACCACATAGGGGGAACCGGGTCACGAGTCACGTGACCAGCTGGGAGGATGGTGGCTCCACCCAGTGTCCCAGTTGCCTGGGACGGGGATCCCCCTACGAAATATCCGATAATCTTGGCCTTTCCCCGCCATTGGCTCACAGAGCTTGGGTCATTCCATCCCCTGCATGCTTCGAGAAATGATAATGAAATTGCCAAGTACTAAAAAACACCCAAGATGCATGTCGTTTACAGGTTACAACGTCCTGTTAATAACAACCCCAACCATCCAGCCAAACAACCCCAACCAGCCATCCATTTCTTTACAAAACCATATATCAGCCTATGAAGATACATAAATGAATCTTACTAAGCAACAAGACATGCAAACTCATTTAGCTACTCCATGGACAACTGAAAGTCCAAACTTCCTCTAGAGTTGCACGAGGTAATAGCTTTGTACAACCATCTGTTGGCCTAAAGTCTTGTTGATAACAACCCCAACCATCCAGCCAAATATTTAACAACCCCAACCAGCCAACAAAATATGTGTATACAACCAAGGAGTTACTCCTTGGTACAACCCCAACCAGCCATCCATTTCTTTACAAAAACCATAAAATCAGCCTATGAAGATACATAAATGAATCTTACTAAGCAAACAAGACATGCAAACTCATTTACCCACCCCATTGACAACTGAAAGTCCAAAACTTCCTCTCGAGTATAACCGTGAGGTAATAGCTTTTGTACCAACCAACTGTTGGCCAATAGTCTTGTTAACAACCCCAGCCATCCAGCCAAATACTTAACAACTCCAACCAGCCAACCAAAATAATATGTGTACACCCCAACCAGCCATCCAATTCTTTACCAAACCATAAATCAACCTATGAAGATACATAAATGAATCTTACTAAGCAACAAGACATGCAAACTAATTTAGCCACCCCATGGACAACTGAAAGTCCAAATTTCCCTTAGAGTATAACCACGAGGTAATAGCTTTGTACCAACCATCTGTTGGCCTAAAGTCTTGTTGATAACAACCCAACCATCCAGCCAATAATAACAACCCAACAGCCAACCAAATATGTGTATACAACCAAGGAGTTACTCCTGGTAACAACCCCAACCAGCATCCATTTCTTTACAAAAAAATAAAATCAGCCTATAAGATACATAAATGAATCTTACTAAGCAACAAGACATGCAAACTCATTTAGCCACCCCATTGACAACTGTGTGAAAGTCCAAACTTTCCTCCTAGAGTATAACCATGAGGTAATAGCTTTGTACCAACCATCTGTTGGCCAATAGTCCAGGTTTTCTACCAATTACATGTGTTTATGTATCATAGTAATCATATTTTACCATTCCTAGCACAGTGAATGCTAATTATTTCATTAATGCTACCCATTCGTGCCCGTCTCGCATGTTATACTGATAAGATATATATATTATTATTTTTTTTCTCTTTCTTTTTTCAACCCTTGGCTAAAAAGAAATCCACTGATTAGATATATCGACGGAATCCGTAAATGCACCTTAAGGAACATCAATACATGAGGAATGAGGGGTGGAGGTGGGAAAATGTCTTTCCCGACGGAAATTAAAAAGTGAATGACTCGATTTCATCCGCGCTGATCGCGCATTCAGGGCATTAGAGCGCATTTCGGATGTGTAAAATTACCGCGCACGCTTTAATGTGATACAATCCTTCCGGTGCGCGTTTTGACCGACTTCCCCCAACAGAAGTACACGTGAACTTGACCTCCTTCTGAAGGGCAGTGAACTGGTTCATAGTCAATATTTGTTTACATACTAAAACTTGTATTCTCTCCCAATAGAATTTATTCGATAATCGAATAAACATATTGTGAGAAGAAATACTACACGATATACCAGATATTGCCATATTCTCAACTTTTAATTTCCGTTCGGGAATTGTTACCCAAATATTTCACATACTTGTGTATCACAGTAATATCAAACATTAATTAATACACCAATACTTCACAAACATGTGTATCGCAGTAATATCAATAAATGTCAATGCCTGCAGAGGAAGGAGAGAGTAAGGCTAAGAATTAACCACATAGGGGAACCGGGTCACGAGTCACGTGACCAGCTGGGAGGATGGTGGCTCCACCCAGTGTCCCAGTTGCCTGGGACGGGGATCCCCCTACGAAATATCCGATAATCTTGGCCTTTCCCCGCCATTGGCTCACAGAGCTCTTGGTCATTCCATCCCCTGCATGCTTCGAGAAATGATAATGAAATTGCCAAGTACTAAAAAACACCCCCAAAACAAATGCCCCCAAACAACACCCATAATTTTTTTTTTTTTTTTTTTTTTTTTTTTTTTTTTTTTTTTTTTTTTTTTTTTTTGCCAATTCTTTGATTTGTTCATTTGCACCAAAGTAGTTACCATTAAGCACTGACCAGAGCAAATTTCGTACCAAGAAAAGAACCATTGGATAGGCACTGTTTCTGTATATCTTGCCATTTTGAAGAAAGAGGTTCTCTGTTCATTAATTAACTCCCAAGTTTATTTTCACTATTACCCATGTCCAATCAGGTGCGAGTGTCCACCCCACGCCAATATGACAGATATGATTGCATTGTAAGGTATAACCAAACTAAATTCAAAACTATCAGCTTGTCTTAATGCCAGTTGCTAACCTTTGAGCACTTCGTGCTATTGATCTATTGAATTTATTTGTCGGTGTTACTCATTCGTTCATTAAATCTTAATGTTTCTCTTGTATTTCTCTTCGGTATGAGCCGAAGGTACCGTTTGGTTAAAAAGATAACGAACCAATATAAGCATGAGAAAAACCATTATAATAGTATGAGTGCCATATCATGGGTTGTGTAATTAAACAACACTTCCCTGCACGTCCAGTGTCTTTCCTTTGCTATTCCCAGATCAATTAAAGGAATCGCACTCGCCAATCCTGGACTCTTAGAGCTCTCTTATTCATTCAAGTCTTGTCCAGTGAGGGCAAATTAACCTGCCCTATTGAAATCACTAGTCAGGATGTCACTTCCTTCGTCTGACCGTTGGATGCCACCTCTGTTGTAGTACCGGTGTTCATGATAGTGTAAGATGTGGTTGATAAATGACGCATTGTGCATGCACCGAATCCTTCTCTTGGCATATATACTCGTTCACAGATTTCCTGACATTGTCACTAGCTGCCTGTGAGGTGATAGTTCTTTCTTGTGCATAATAGTAAGGCGTGGCAAGATGCTTGAGAAACATATATATGTCGCACCAAGGCCGTAGAGCTCTGGTTGAATTCAGTGCGTTATCTCCAGCTTGTCTACTTTCTTTGGCACTAATAGCTGCCCAATCATTGAATCCATTGGATCCCACGTGAATGATTATTAAGGTTGGTATGGGGCTGTATCTCAGTCGATCCCCCTTGGAGGTCACTCGGGCAGTTGGGAAGCGTAGTACCCCCACGGCTCCACCAACTAGTACACCTCGTAGCCTTTAGTCAGCCCCCAAGGTTGTGGTTCCCCGTGGTGACGGCCCTCTCCCGAGCCCTCATTGTAAGCTGTCGCCAACAGCCAGATTCTTCGAGCCCTGCAAGGAGAAACCAGAAATCTTTCCGAGTATATATTCTTTATGGTAGCCTATGCCGTACATGCATGTCAGTATGAGAAAATTTATTGGTATCCAGATGTATGGATATAATATGGTAAATGTAATTTATATAATTATATCTAAGCTGGAGTGCATTGGGACACGGCATGTAAATACCCTTAATGATATTCAAAAATAACTATCAATTGTGGTAGTGAGTTTACTGAACCTGAAAAATGACCCCAACATCTGTTCATATGAGCATTATTTATGCCAGTGGATTCTGCAAGAAATTGTAGTTCTGATGAATAATCAAAGTACATGTAAGCATACATTCCACGGATTTGTCTAGTCCTTTCCTTTATTTGCCTGTATTGGCGTTGCCCATGGTAATTGATAACCGGCTTAGGTTTCATGTTTCCACAAGATTCGATTCATTTAAATGTACCAGATCTCTGGCGATATAAACTCATATTGACGGCAACTACTCTGATTTATATTTAAGTTGAAGTTAAATTGGCATCTGTAATTACCCATACTTCTTTTTACTTTGGACTTGCGTTGGGACATGTAAAATACCCATAATTCCTTTTCAGGTTGATTTGTCATGGATCATGTTAAAATCACCTAATTCTCTTTAAGCCGGAGTTGTATTGTGCGTGTAAATACCCTAATTCTGTTAATTTGGTGTTGCATGTAAACTATACACATTCCATTGACATAAAGAACTTTCGGCAGAAGCATGCCTATTTAAACTTAAGGCCAATTAAGATTTACTTGCTCTTCTCATGCACGTAGCTCCCGACTTTTTATCTCTGTTTTCCAGTTATCAAATTTATGAATATTTTTTTTTTTCATTTATTTTGGCTTGTTAATCAATTTATTTTAACTAATAGTTGTAGCAGAAGAGTATCATAATCAACAATATTCATACACTGTTTATAACCTCTAAAACTACAGAAATAAGCCAATTGCAGACGCCTTTATTTTATTTTTTGTTAAGTTCCTTTTTTTCATTTATTTATTTTTTTACATCCCGCCAATATTAAAAGTATTGTTTAACTTTGCGGGCTGCCGATTTAAAAATTTCTCAAACCAAGATGAAATATGCGTACAAGTGCATGTATCACACTAATAAACCCTGAAAACAACCATTATTGAGAATGAAAAGCTAAAACTACAAGGCAAACCCCGATTTTGTAATTAGGCGTCTTATAGATGCTTGAATAGTACGCATAAGTGTATGGGATGAAATTAAGATGGTATTTCCGGTCACTTTATATTTCAATTTTGAAAAACTATATAATTATTTTCGAACGCAATTTTTTCTTGGCTTCATTTTTGTAACATATCACAGACGCAGATGACAAGTGTGACCTTCTAGCTCAAATTTTTTTTTTTTTTTTTTTTTTAAAGTCAAACCAATGTTAACCAATCCCTTTAAGCTCTTGCAAAATCAGCAGAAGACCACTGGTCACCCATATTCCCCTCACTGATCAATTCCAAAAAGCAGCCACCTGTACATTTATGAAACGTGCTGAGTAAGTAATCCGTGGCTTTCTTTTGATAGAAACCATGGATGTGTATCTGCGTAACATCATCTGAATTACAAGAATGCACTGCCATCCTCCCCCGAAAACCAATTATCCAAACTACTACAGTTGGGTAAATACCACCCATTTTATCACATAAGACATTTACGACTTCATTTCCAGGTTCACCCGTTCACCTACATGTACACTTGAACTAAATGGCTTACTTCATTTGCATGTATTGTATTAAAAAAAAAAAAAAAAACGCAACACATGGAAATTATGACCGAAGCTTTTAACAGGGCTCAGCCACATCCGAATACAAGCCCATGCCCGCCTATCTATATCCATTAATTTCCACTTGACCCCTTCCGGAATTATTGTTTCAACTTTATTTATATTTACCGCTATTAACATTACTAGCAAAATTATTATTACAATTGTTGTCATTCATGATATAGTCGATATCATCTCAGTTCCAACTACTCACGGGCAATCTAGGCTCCTGTACTATTATTCTTCAACCATAAATTGTAAGATTTTATTGTGTTGAAGATTGACAAAGCGCTATATAAAAAACAATCGCTGCTTGCCGAACCCCTTGAACTTGCCCCTTCCAAAAGAGGGCAACAATATTGCACACTATTGGTAATAATACTATCCAGATTGAGGTAGGAGTTCCATGCTAGTTCGCATTGGTGAGTGCATGGTAAATTGACCGTTACTGTGTTTTCTCGAGATTTAAAACTCAAAAGCAGTCCCAAACATCGACATCCATTCCATACAAACCTAATTCCAAATACCAACCTCCTTTCAAGGCGTATGAACCGTACCATTATTGATGCTTCAAGGCGTAGATCTTGGGATATTTATTTTTATATTCCATTATCAATACTACCAACTCTATTGTTCCTTTATTTACCGTGTATGTTTTCCATCTATCTCTATATTTATTTATTTATTATTTTTTTTTTTTTTTTCTTCTTCATTATTATTATTTTTTTTTTCTTTATTTATTCACTTTTTGTTGAAAGACTGAGAGAATTCCATTCAATAACATTTCAAGCTAGCCGGACAGGGATAAATTCGAGACCATCTCGCTCGACCAACCATCCAAATTAAATCAAAGAGGTCAACATTTATCTTTCAAGCTGATTTATTGCGCATAATATAGACGGCCTTTATGGTTTATCTGCCAGCTGAACCAGGGCCTAAAACAGACAAGTCTAGTCTATGGCTACATCTACTCAGAAATAGAACTAGGCCTAGGCTCTAGCCTAACTTCCATTGTGAAGTTGATATTAAAGATGTAGGCCTACATGTAGCTGTAGGCTGCGCACAGAACTGGCAGTAGACTGGATCTGACGAAGAATTGACTTTTCCCATTCAATTTAATTTGAAAAAAGTTCGGGCATTTCTCCAATTGCAAAAACGGCGTCTTAGAATTAGGCCTAATTCTGGTCCTAGATAGATATTGTAACCCTATACGTATCAAATCTGGCCAAAATTATGAAAATTTAATATAATTTAGGCATTATTAGATCTTTAATTTATCCAGATCTAATCTAGCCTACTTCTGACGTAGAGTCTAGACTACCCCAAAAATCTAAACAACCGGCTTCGGAATTACAATGATTCAGTGTTATTGGCCAAGCCGGGCACTACGTTGTAGTCCTGAGTAAGACCAGGTCCAGGCCAGGCTAACGTTAGGCCCGGGCTCGATATTTATTTATATTTTCACCTATGCGGCAGTGGTAATACCACTAATTTCTTCAGTTTAAACGACGTTTGTACCCAATTAATAGGCCTATGTATCAATCCATTCTGTATGAATTTATCTGAATTGGTAGCAATTTCAAAATTTAGACCCCTAGGCCTAGACCTTGATCCACAGCCAAGTGATTAAAATTAACTGCAGGCTAGGTCCACATCTACATCATGTGCTATGGCGTGACATTAAAATAGGCCCTAATCGCTAGCACTTGCATTTTCCCTGGGTCTGGGACTAAACACTGGTTGAATTATCACTGCAAAATGAGCGAAATGTTAATCTAGGCCTAGCGTTATATTGTCAGCTGTATTCCCAAGACAATTCACCCCCTGAGTTTCCGTCGAGTTAACCCTCATTCTATTTCTACTAGTTTCAGGCACAATAGGCCTACTAATGAGAATGAGTGACACAAGTTCACCAGAGCCAGAGGCCTGGATTACAGGCCCAAGGCTGGTTAACTCACCGGATGACTGGTGGCTCCTCGTGGTTTAACGTGGGTGGGAGGTGGTTGCTTGTTGAGAGCTCTATCTCTGGTCCATCGCCTAGCGAAGGCTCGATCACCCCCGGTCTGGTCGGCTGCTGGCTTTGCCGGGCTCTCCGTTGTGGCTCTCGTTGCTCGTAGTCGTACCGGTACCCGTACCGGTACTCTGACCGCATAGACTCCGTGGACGTGGGCGTCTCCTTGAACCTTTGGCTCCTTTCCCCCTGCCCTGGCGGCACCAGGATTTTCAAAGTGGGGGGGCAAATGGGGGGCAAAAGAAAATATTGGGGGGGGCAAGGGCAGTCAAAAATTTTTTTTTGCATGTGTGGAAAAATCGAGCGCGAAGCACGAGTTTTAGTGGCCCCAATAAACATTTTTTTGTTACACTTGATATAAACAGAAATTTTTGTAAAATCAGCTAATGCTTAATGGAGCAAAGTTATTGATCAAAACTAGATCATGAACTGAACATTTACATATATGTAATCTTAAGGCGTAGACCTATTCTACTTTTACATTTTTGTATCACATCAGAAAAAATGCACAATATTCCATGAAATTTCAACGCATTCTCTGGCTGCCATCTTCAGTAGATAGTCAATACGTAAACACTGACACGTACAGCCACGTGTGTAGTTCAGTAGTTTAGCCACATTTCACTCTTGACTAGCCTTCATCACAAACTGTATGTACCATTGAAGAATGCTGATCGCATTGTAAAAGACTTCAATATTTAGTTTCTGTTCTCTTTCATATCTTATTTTTTTCATACATAATTTTCTTCCGAAGACAGGAAAGTTTTTAATACACAGGGTAAAGTTTATTTTCAAATATACTATAGTTGGGTGTCTTGTTATGAGAATATAGCCTAATAAATACAGACATTCCCCTCGTGGAAAGGTCGAAAATTTAAGAGGGAGGGGACAGAACACCCATCGCAGATTGCACATCTTTACATAGCCTATTTACTTTTTCACTAAAAACCATGACGGTGACAAATTATGAACGAAGAGTTCAAGCATTCTTATTTGTTAATGAAGCAAATCGATGAGTTTAATCCAAATTTTACATGAGTAGATGCATATTTATTTCAAGGAAGGGGCAGACTTTGAGTATTTGTCCTCCACGCCCCCCCCCCCCCAAAGAATAAACATTGCTGACGACAGAATACACGCCATGTACTGTAGTTTAACACTTACATTAGCTTGTGTATCACACATTGAAATGTCTGCCTTAATGCAAGATATAACAAGCGATATAAACTTATTACAAACTAATAGTGTGCGAGGAAGCCAACAGCGACTAAGTGAGAAAATTTTCAAGTTTTGAAGAGCAGAAAATGGTATTTTAGAGCACTTCACAGCTGAGCTTGAATATGTAGTACGACAGCATCTACTTATTTACAAATTACTGTATAAATTTCTTTTAAGTCCTCAAAATTTCTGGGGGGGCAACTGGGGGGGCAAAGCTTCTGAGTGGGGGGGCAAATGCCCCCCCATGCCCCCCCTTGGTGCCGCCACTGCCCCTGCCTCCTCTGCTGGTTAATCCTTTATGTTTTCCCATCTTGAGACATTGATTATTTCATTGAACCAGTCAAGTTTTGATGTCTGCCGCGATAATCAAGTAGAGTCGACCGTCGAAATTGAGGAGCCAGTACCGTACCGTAATGTGGTCGAAGAGTTAGCTTATCAATCTGCAGTGTAGCTGGCCTACAATACATGCGACTAAAATTGAGTTTTAGTGAATTCACGTGTGAGATGTCTCCGAGGCCGGCCGAGGTAGCCTATATAAGTAAATTGGTTCCGTAGATCTAGTGTCCGAATTAAAGGACTAGGCCGAAGCGAAGAGTACCGTATAGGCCTACAATCTAGCCTACCCTAAATTTAATCATCTTAACAGTTTTCAGATGTCAGTTTTCAGTTTTCAGATGTACGGTATCAGTGCCAGTGGAATATGTTCCGATGGTATTAGGTTAGAGTCCGGCTAGGGTTGGATTTAGTTTTCCGTGTATAGATCCAGATCGCGATAAAGTACCGTAAATAGTTCTATCTGAGATATCTCCGTGCATGGGGATCGTGTTTCCGAATAAATCCGAGTAAAAGGTACCGTAGGCGTAGTACCACCGTGATCATAAAATGTCTTTCCCGGACGGAAATTAAAAAGTGAATGACTCGATTTCATCCGCGCTGATCGCGCATTCAGGGCATTAGAGCGCATTTCGGATGTGTAAAATTACCGCGCACGCTTTAATGTGATACAATCCTTCCGGGTGCGCGTTTTGACCGACTTCCCCCAACAGAAGTACACGTGAACTTGACCTCCTTCTGAAGGGCAGTGAACTGGTTCATAGTCAATATTTGTTTACATACTAAAACTTGTATTCTCTCCCAATAGAATTTATTCGATAATCGAATAAACATATTATCTTCATCTGATACGGAAATAATCTGATCTACTAACACTCCTCGATATTTTTTAGAAGTAGTTCGATATGTAAATGTATTTTTTTATGGAATAACTCGGATGTGTAAATACATATATTATCTTCATCTGATACAGAAATGATCTGATATACTAACACTCCTCGATATTTTTTAGAAGTAGTTCGATATGTAAATGTAATTTTTTATGGAATAACTCGGATGTGTAAATACACATATTATCTTCATCTGATACAGAAATGATCTGATCTACTAACACTCCTCGATATTTTTTTAGAAGTAGTTCGATATGTAAATGTAATTTTTTATGGAATAACTCGGATGTGTAAATACATATATTATCTTCATCTGATACAGAAATGATCTAATCTACTAACACTCCTCGATATTTTTTTAGAAGTAGTTCGATATGTAAATGTAATTTTTTATAGAATAACTCGGATGTGTAAATACATATATTATCTTCATCTGATACAGAAACGATCTGATCTACTAACACTCCTCGATATTTTTTGGAAGTAATTTTTTATGGAATAACTCGGATGTGTAAATACATATATTATCTTCATCTGATACAGAAATGATCTGATCTACTTACACTCCTCGATATTTTTAGAAGTAGTTCGATATGTAAATGTATTTTTTTGTGGAATAACTCGGATGTGTAAATACATATATTATCTTCATCTGATACAGAAATGATCTGATCTACTAACACTCCTCGATATTTTTTTTAGAAGTAGTTAGATATGTAAATGTAATTTTTTATGGAATAACTCGGATGTGTAAATACATATATTATCTTCATCTGATACAGAAATGATCTAATCTACTAACACTCCTTGATATTTTTTAGAAGTAATTTTTTATGGAATAACTCGGATGTGTAAATACATATATTATCTTCATCTGATACAGAAATGATCTGATCTACTAACACTCCTCGATATTTTTTTAGAAGTAGTTCGATATGTAAATGGAATTTTTTATGGAATAAGTCGGATGTGTAAATACATATATTATCTTCATCTGATACGGAAATAATCTGATCTACTAACACTCCTCGATATTTTTTAGAAGTAGTTCGATATGTAAATGTATTTTTTTATGGAATAACTCGGATGTGTAAATACATATATTATCCTCATCTGATACAGAAATGATCTGATATACTAACACTCCTCGATATTTTTTAGAAGTAGTTCGATATGTAAATGTAATTTTTTATGGAATAACTCGGATGTGTAAATACATATATTATCTTCATCTGATACAGAAATGATCTGATCTACTAACACTCCTCGATATTTTTTTAGAAGTAGTTCGATATGTAAATGTAATTTTTTATGGAATAACTCGGATGTGTAAATACATATATTATCTTCATCTGATACAGAAATGATCTGATCTACTAACACTCCTCGATATTTTTTTAGAAGTAGTCAGATGTGTAAATGTAATTTTTTATGGAATAACTCGGATGTGTAAATACATATATTATCTTCATCTGATACAGAAATGATCTGATCTACTAACACTCCTCGATATTTTTTTAGAAGTAGTTCGATATGTAAATGTAATTTTTTATGGAATAACTCGGATGTGTAAATACATATATTATCTTCATCTGATACAGAAACGATCTGATCTACTAACACTCCTCGATATTTTTTTAGAAGTAATTTTTATGGAATAACTCGGATGTGTAAATACATATATTATCTTCATCTGATACAGAAATGATCTGATCTACTAACACTCCTCGATATTTTTTAGAAGTAGTTCGATATGTAAATGTAATTTTTTATGGAATAACTCGGATGTGTAAATACATATATTATGTTCATCTGATACAGAAATGATCTGATCTACTAACACTCCTCGATATTTTTTTAGAAGTAGTTCGATATGTAAATGTAATTTTTTATGGAATAACTCGGATGTGTAAATACATATATTATCTTCATCTGATACAGAAATGATCTGATCTACTAACACTCCTCGATATTTTTTTAGAAGTAGTTCGATATGTAAATGTAATTTTTTATGGAATAACTCGGATGTGTAAATACATATATTATCTTCATCTGATACAGAAATAATCTGATCTACTAACACTCCTCGATATTTTTTAGAAGTAGTTCGATATGTAAATGTAATTTTTTTATGGAATAACTCGGATGTGTAAATACATATATTATCTTCATCTGATACAGAAATGATCTGATCTACTAACACTCCTCGATATTTTTTTAGAAGTAGTTCGATATGTAAATGTAATTTTTTATGGAATAACTCGGATGTGTAAATACATATATTATCTTCATCTGATACAGAAATGATCTGATCTACTAACACTCCTCGATATTTTTTTAGAAGTAGTTCGATATGTAAATGTAATTTTTTATGGAATAACTCGGATGTGTAAATACATATATTATCTTCATCTGATACAGAAATGATCTGATCTACTAACACTCCTCGATATTTTTTAGAAGTAGTTCGATATGTAAATGTAATTTTTTGTGGAATAACTCGGATGTGTAAATCCATATATTATCTTCATCTGATACAGAAATGATCTGATCTACTAACACTCCTGGATATTTTTTTAGAAGTAGTTCGATATGTAAATGTAATTTTTTATGGAATAACTCGGATGTGTAAATACATATATTATCTTCATCTGATACAGAAATGATCTGATCTACTAACACTCCTCGATATTTTTTTAGAAGTAGTTCGATATGTAAATGTAATTTTTTATGGAATAACTCGGATGTGTAAATACATATATTATCTTCATCTGATACAGAAATGATATGATCTACTAACACTCCTCGATATTTTTTTAGAAGTAGTTCGATATGTAAATGCAATTATATGGAATAACTTGGATGTGTAAAGCTAAAAAAAATAGTTATCGTATTTCAGAAAATCGCAAAAATGGACAGAAAAGGCGTATTCAATGGATCTCATTTTTTTTTATTTTGAGCTTTCCAATTATCAAGCATCATCTTTATCATGTTTATCCTATGTGAGGGAATTTTTAGTTTTTGTATTTTAGACATTATGTTATTAGATTATCATGAGAAATAATTCTCTATTTATATAGTTGGCTAGCGATACTGTTTATGTACGTATACTTGTATTTTTATGCATAGATGGGAATATATCGTGATTCTATGTTATGAATGTAGACATGATCATAATGAGTAAATATATATATATATATATATATAAATATATATATATATGTATAATATATATATATATATTATAATATATATATACATATATCATCTTCATATGATTCGGTAATGGTCGGATCTATACTCCTCGATATTTTTCGAAGTAGGTCAATTTGTTAAATGCAATTATATGGAATAACTCGAATGTGAAACACTAAAAAAATTGTATTGTATTTCAGACAATGGCAGGAAAACATGTATAGGAAAGGCATAGTCGATGGATGTTAATTTGGGTCATTATTCTATTATAATTTTCTAGTTTTGAAAATGATTTCTGAGCAAACGGTATTACATTTTGACAAGATACATTGGCATCTGCACAATAATATATAACTCAATTAATTTGTTTGGGAAATTATTCTATACTAGAGTATAATTCAAATAACTTCATCTGTTCGGATTTTGCTTTTAAAAGAGGATTCAATTCGATAGAAGATCACGTCTGATATTACTTGCTCTTAATGTGATAAAAAATAAAAAAGAATTAAATTGTATATCATGATTTGTTGTATTTTGTACAGGTAAACTTATTTTTGCATAAATTCACTTTCATTAATAATCATGGCAGTATAACATGAATATCCTGATTGAAGAAAAAAATGTCATTAATTAATGTTCCTATTGAGCAGGAAGATATGATCATTATGAATGCAATAATAATGATGTACAAATCTCCTGAATATGATTTTGATCTTCATACAAATATAATCAAGAATAATGATGTACAAATGTATAAATAACATTTAACAATTCAATAATCCATTTCACGCTATAGCTCTACAATACGATGTCGAATTTACCCGTAGAATCAGTTCAATATTAAGATAAATCAATTATATCTTTTATCATTAAGATTTAAAAGAAAATTGTTGGTCAATTTGATCAATTCTAACCCTTTTCGTATGATATTTCTTGACTGTTTAATGTCGATTTTTTTTTATACATGTACATGTATTTTATAACCTATACCACGATGCACAAAACGAAACATTATATTGCACACGTTTTTAGTGGAAAATGAATAAAGGAAATGAAATTTTAAAATCAGGAAAAGAGTAACAACATCACAAAGTAACAGAATATCACAAATTAAAAGGTTCTGTATATTAAACACTGACGATTCATATTCAAAGGTCAAGTCTACCCCAGAAAAAAAGATGATTTGAATAAAAAGTGAAAAAACATGAATAACGCTGAAAACTTCATCAAAATCGGATTTGAAATAAGAAAGTTAGGACATTTATAAATTTCGCTTATTTTCCACAAAACAGTTCTATGCTTAACTCAGTGATATGCAAATGAGAGAGTCGATCGTGTCACTCACTATTTCTTTTGTTTTTTATTGCTTTAATTATACAATATTTCAATTTTGACGAATTTGGCAATGAGGACCCCCTTGCTTGAACCATAAAATGTTAAAATAATGGAATTCCATGTATTTATGGAGGGATGAAACGTTGTTTCCATGACAATGACGAGGAAATCAAAATATTTCATATAATAATATACAAAATAAATAGTGGGTTATATCATCGGTCCCTTCGTTTGCATACCGAACAGGGTATGCATATAACTGTTTTGAGAAATTAAATTGTTATAACTTTCTTATTTTACATCCGATTTTGATGATTTTTTAAGTGTTGTGCTTGTTTAATTTTCCTCTTTCTATTTAAATCAGCGTTTTGTTGGTTTGAACTTGTCCTTTAATGCTATTTGCTGTTATTACTGTGTTATTGATTTTTTTGTTCGACTTTAATGAAATAAATATCTCTGATGAGGACAAGATAAACTTTGTATTAATCCATGTAAAGTGTTTGAAAAGAGAAAATCATCGATAGGACAGCATAGTAATGATTTGTCTATGATTGCATTCATGGCTTTGTGTGGTATATATATATATATATATATATATATATATATATATATATATATATATATATATATATATATATATATACATACATACATATACACACCCCCGACACACAATCACCCTCACACGCACACATCCACACCCAGACACTTTTTTTCCATACTGTTTTATTCTGATTCCATGAACAAAAATAAATAGCATTTCAATTTAACATTTCAAAACACATAATATTTTACATTTCATATTTTAACTTTTTTTCACTAACTTAATACAAGCATAAATCATATATAACTTAAAGGAGAAACGATGAAATCAGTTATAAAAATGGTTGAAACACCACTCCTCCCCCCACACACACACATGCACACCCCACATACACTCACACACTACCCCACCCCACACCCACATACACATACACACATAAATATACATGGGTATATATATTTCATATTTCCTTTTCTTGTTTGCAGCACGTATAATTGAGGTTAAAAAAACAAGAGAAAGAGGGGGTGGGGATATCAGAATAAGGGGAGAGGAAAATTAAAAAAAAGACAAAGTAGAAGAAGAAGAAAGAGGAAAAGAAGAAGAAAAAGAAAGAAGCAACGATAAATGAGTCACAAGAATAAGTAATTGTCAGAGAAAGGAGTGAAAGTAAAAAAAAAACAGAAGAGAGGCTTGTGGGTGGGGATTAACAGGAACAAAGACAAGAGAGATGGTAAACAGGAGGAAAGGAAAGAGAAAGAATCGGAAAGAAAGTCATTGAGAAAGAACCGTCACCAGGAGGTGACTAATTATTAGAATGGTCAATCCTCGTATCGCCAAACGTTAGTTATAATCGGTCCTTTCTTTTGTTGCTACAATGAAAATTTATTGGATGTAAGTTATAACCATTCTGAATTTAGATTTAGATTAACACGAGAGAGAAAAAAATCTTGAGAAAAAAATTAATCATCTACAGTATTATCCAAAGTCGTACCATCATAATTATATATATATACACAACAAAAAAGTAAGTCCCCTCAATCAAATTGCTGTAACTATTGAACTGAATTATTTTAGGACATGATATTTCGTAGGTGGTTTTCTACACTCATTAAGCAACTCATCGGCGAAAATCAGATTGAGCAGTTGAGTCATGCATGCATGAGTAATTAAAGATTGAATTAAAAATAACAATTTTTGAAAGTCACAAGAGTCGATTTTCAGATTGTGCTAATACAAAGTTGTTTTTAGGTGAATTTTATGGTGTTATGCTGTTTTACTATCCATCATTTAGCCACTCCACACACAATTTTGATATCATATGTTCATGGTCGAGTGAGCACAATGTATTGCAGGGGCTGCGGGAGCGGGGGGGGGGGGTGCTTCAGCCCCACTTTTTTTCAAAAGCATGTACAAAAATGCCCCATTTTGAAAACCTTTCCGCGATCCTTGTATTGTGACTATCATCATTGGGGTTTATGATAGTATCCTCTACAAATTGTTAGATCATGTTTAAATTTGAAAATGTTGGTGGCTTCCCCGATAATCATTATGGCCCCTCCCCCATTTTAAAACTCTGGATGCACCACTGATTTGTCCATAAATTAAACTGATCCTGAGAAATTGTTAGGAAAAGAATACATTCATGCCATATAAAGATATTCATTCCTAAGTTTTCGAATTTGCTCGCTCAACCATGAAAAAGATCTGAAAGTCTGTGTGATAGTAATGATGGATGATAAAAAAACTCATTTGAAACCAAATTGCCCTCAATATTCACTTTATCACCCTTTAAAATGAGTCTGTGACATTGAAAATACCAATTTTCCCACTTTGATGTGTGCTCACTCATCCATAAATAAACATATCGATTTCATTTTTGCACAGAATTCTGCCCATAGGTTGAAAAAGATTACTGCCAAATGACATTGCTAAAGACAGCCTTAAAAAAAGTTCCACCATATTGAATAAGGGGTTACTTATTCTTAAACATTTGCACCCATAATGTACCCAATTCTATGAGAGAGGAAGTCACAGTTTTAACAAATATGAAATGAGGGTTTGTTTTATGGACGACTTTTGTTACTTGTGCCAAGGATTAGGCCTATTTCATGAAACTTCGCACATGGCTTCAGAGTAACACTATCCAAAATGCGCGCGCACCAAAATAACCATTCAAAACGACAAAGAGTGGGGCCAAGGCCTTGAACTTTTTCCCATTTGCATAATTTTTTCGAATATTGTGTGCTCACTGATGTATTAACCATCGGGATTTTAATAAAAAAATCAAATCCAATGAACTATGCAAGGAGGTTTGTGACAGATATCCATAGCTACAAATTGCATTTTTCCAATAACGTAAAAACAGCTTCACTTTCCACATGTTCATTCAAGCGTGAATGTTTAATTAAACGCCTTTGAAGCATTGAAGCATGTTAATTGGTCATGAACATAACGGAAAAATTTGAGAAAATATAATTTTCAGTTGCCAAAATGAAACAATACTTGCCTATGATATTCGAAAATCGTATTTTTTGTTTTCAATAAATGTGTATTGAACCGTGAAACGAGGAATATTGTTCAAGATACTCTTCCCAAAAAATAAGTGTCATCATATTCTAGCATTTTTATTGTTATAAAAATGTGTAAAAATCAAATTATAGCAACTTCGGACTTGTGTTTATTCAATCGTGAAATTTAGTCAAAAAAGTTGCACTTTTAGAAAGTACCTTTTACAAGTCTTCTGTCTATTATTCATGATGAGAATGTGGAATTAGTTCCAATAAAATGAAACCAAAGTCATGATATTTGGCTTGTAACTTTTGAAAAGTGACATTTTTGCCTTCTGACGGTGCTCACTGAACCATGACGTAAAATACGTCCACGATATTTACTCAGAGGGTAGCTTATAAAATTACCTACACGCTCATGTAAAAATATATTAAAAATTCGCATTGGTTCGGAAATTGTTTGTTTAATGGGGACTTTCTTTTTTGTTGTGTATACTTTGTCACTGCTTTTCTTTCTGTATCGTTAATTATTGTGATCCGTACGATTTTCAACATAATTACAATTTCTATATTGTTATCATTATCATTATTATCACTATCATTTGCTTTGTATTTTTATCCTTATCATTTGTATTATTTTCATTATCATTATCATTTTTATTATTCTAATCATCATTATCATTTTCATCAATATTGTTTTTCCTAAATTAATTCATCTATTTATCTATATATTTCATTCTTTTGATTAATTCTCATTATCCGGGGGGGGGGGCTGAGGTGTATTCATTTTATCAATCGGTGCCTTAATTGAAATTACCAGTTAACTTGGTCCTCTGGTGACTAATTTAAAATAATTCATGCTCTTTTAAAATCAGGTCAAAGATTATCACTAAATCATCGTTCCGCTGGATTGGAGTATACGTGAATACACAATTATTTGTATATACATATCAAAGGTTGTTTTAATTTCCAATCATCAAAAATAGTCTGATATCAAACTCCAACTCGTTAACAACTGTAAATACCCACGCGATGCACGTACACCAATTATTAAGAATTGAAGCCAAATATTTCGGCTAGAGCTAGACTGCACCCCGCATATTATTATTGCTTTGATCAAACTGATCGTTTAAAACGGATGTGAGGAGATTAAAGTAAGTTGATTTTAACTGCACGTACATTTCAATATATATTTTATATATCGGTTTTATACATTAAAATGTCATTATATAAACCTGTTTGACATGTTTGATAAACGTGTTGAATTTGAAATCACACTCTGACTGATTATGACCAGTCTGTAGGATTATCTTCAATATGACTTATTGTTTCCTTAATATCAAAGGCAACAATTACGGGTGAGAAAATTGTAATATCTCTCTGTATGATCAGACTATCACCAATCGTCTTCTCGATAGCTTCCGGTAGAGTTTACTGGGAAAATAAAAAAAAGGGGAGAAAGGAAGGGAAAGGGTAAGGAAAGAAAAAATAGGAAAAAGGGAAAAGGAAAGGAAAAGGGAAAAGAAAACTACGAAAAAACATTAAAAGGGAAATAAATTAAAGATGACAAAAATGTAAACAAATGTGGGAAAAGAAGGTAGAATGCAACGAGCTAAAATCTAAATTGGAAAATAAAGAAAAGGGACAAGATAAAACTACCGGGCTGCCGAGGACTGACGATAACGAGCGAGAAGAAAGATTGATGGTATATAGCATAATGTCGTATGAAAGTCTATCATAAACTTGCTAAATCTCCACAGCTACCGGGGGCTCTGTCCAAGATCCCATGCAGTGGGGGCTCTTCCTCTGTAACCTTTAAAGGGCACTATAATGGCCCATGTACGGACCCTTCGTGCATTGAACTTTGCGTTGAAGCATGTGCACGGATGATGCATGCCATCCCATAACTATCCGATAACCATTCGATAGCCATCTGCAGGGTACATTTTTTTTGTTAATGTGACAGGATCAATCCCGTTAAATTATATATAATTTGACGCCGATTTAGGGGTAATCAAACCCGGAATTAATCGAAAAAAGGTTTGATGATAATTTTGAAGACTCCTTGGAACATGGTAGCATATAGGGGAATGCGGGGTAAGTTGAGCATCGGGGCAAGTTGAGCCATCACCCCCAGGCCAACAATAAATGAGTCAGACATTGTGGTGGTGCCATGTATTCATGACCAAATGCATAACCCCTAACCCCACCACATTTTTCAACTTTGAAACAAAAAGTACTTTTTTAGAGGGAAGTACAAATTTCAGCCAAAAAAGTAAAAAAGGGTGTGATATAGATAAGTGCCTTTTACACGCACACGTCTTTAAATATAATAAAGACATATTAA
>NC_054748.1:19478654-19550453 GCF_018143015.1 Lytechinus variegatus | reverse complement strand
GACTTACTGTTTCAAAATGGTTGTGATTACGTATTTTTTGCTTGTTTTGTTTTCCATGATTTTTACAGTCTTCTCTCTAAGCAAGAATGTCTCAGAAAGCAAATTCTTCATCATTTGAAAAAAGTATTATCACATAATTGTACATCGATCATTGAGAATGAAAAATATAAAATGATAATAGTGATAATAATAGGCATTGATATAACGCCATCTATCTTGACATTTTATTTCCAGGCGCACAAGGAAAAGAAAAAATGAGAGAGTTTGGATGAGTGTCAAAGTGTCAATAACTAATGAAGAAAATGTAACTTTTCTCTAATACAGATTGGAATTCGTCAGAATCTGAGATGATAACAGAGAAAAACAAAAATAACAGGTGGTATCTCGTACGCAGATTTGTAAATAAGTTTTTATGGTTTATTTAACCAGTCCACACATTGGTCTTTATCATACATTTTTCATATTAATTTATATGATTCACGATAAAAGAGCAATGTAGATAAAATACCTTGCTCAAGGACATAAGTGCAGTGCCTAGCCTTAGATCACTCGGCCAGAAATAAACGTAGATCGATTATTTTTCTAGATTTCAATCTCTATTTAGAATGAATGACCTTACGATTTCTTTATCATTTTATGTTTTTCATTCTCAACGACAGTTTCACAATAATTGTATAATTCTGTGGTAAAACTTGTTTCATATTATTAAAATCGGAAGTAAAATTCGCTATTTTGAGACTCAACTATATCTCACGGTGTTATTCTGATAATTGATTGTAGAATAATTGTGACTTTCCTTTATTGAATTGTAGATCTATTTCCATATCTATTGCCTTTGGGCTTTGAAATTATTTCGCCACCCCAGCAAAAGATAAGATCAGATCGTGCAAAAAGAGTTTCATGTACTTTAAGAAGATATATTGTAAATGCGTACCCGACGATTGTCAGATTATATATTTAGTAATAAAATATTTTTTAAATCAGTGGATTTCCATTACATCTGATAGAAATAGTTAACGGCAAATGTCGCACTAATATTAACAACGAAAACAATGTTTATTTAAAAGATGTTTAAAAGTCTGTTTTACATTTTGTGAACGACTAGTTAATACATGCGTTTGAGAAATTAAAGAAACTGAATATTTTCCTAAAATTAGAATCGATTATATTTAATCTGCTTTTTTAAAGGTATATTTCTGCTATGACGGTCCTAAAACGGAGCTAAAAGTGATATTCACAAATCTACTGGTTAATATGATCTATAATGTGGTTCTTTAAACGGCTTGAATAACGTGACGACTTTCTTATTCAAGGGGTTGTGATTACATATTTTATTTTTGCTTGTTTGTTTTATAACATGTTATTTACTGTCTTCTCTCTGATCAAGTATTTTCATAAAGCAAATTCTTCATCATATGAAAGAAGTATTATTACAGAATTGTACAAAAATCATTGAGAATGAAAAATATAAAATGATATAAGTGATAACAGTCGTTTATATAACGCCATCTATCTTAAAATATTTCATTCCTAGGCGCACAAGAAAAAGAAAAAATGAGAGAGTTTGGATGAGTGTCAAAGTGTCAATAACTAATGGAAAAAATGTAACTTTCTCTAATACAAATTGGAATTTATCAGAATCTGAGATGATAAGAGAGAAAAACAAAGATAACAGGTGGTATCTCTTACGCAGATTCGTATATAAGTTTTTTTTTATTATTTATTTAACCAGTCCACACATTGGTCTATATCATACATTTATCGTATTAATTAATTTGATTCACGATAGAAGAATTTTAAAAATACCTTGCTCAAGGACATAAGTGCCTTGACGGGAATCGAACCTCCGATCCTTTGAACTCCATTCAAGTGCCTGGCCTTAGACCACTCGACCACGGCACCTCCAGAAATAATCGTAGATCGATTGTTTTGGCCTCACCTGCGAAGCAGAGTGAGACTATAGGCGCCGCTTTTCCGACGGCGAAGGCGGCGGCGTCAACACCAAATCTTAACCTAACGGGTTTAAGTTTTTTGGAAATGACAGCATAACTTAGGAAGTATATGGACCTAGTTCATGAAACTTGGCCATAAGGTTAATCAAGTGTTACCGGTCATCCTGCCGGAGTTTTGTGTCACATGACAAAGGTCATTTAGGGTCAATCAACTTCGACCATGTTGGGAGAATCAACATCAAAATCTTAACCTGAGGTTATGTTTTTGAAATGTCATCATAACTTAGAAAATATATGGACCTAGTTTATGAAACTTAAAAAGGTTAATCAAGTATTGCTGAACATCCTGCCTGAGTTTTGAGTAACATGACCAAGGCCATTTAGGGTCAATGAACTTTTGGCCGAATTGGGGGTATTTGTTGCATTACCATCATAACTTTAAAAGTTTATGGATCTGATTCATGGAATTTTGACCTAAGAGTAATCAAGTACCACTTCACATCCTGTGCGAATTTCAAGTCACATGATCAAAGTCAAAGGTCAACTTTGGCCAAATTGGGGGTATTTCTTTAATTACCATCATAACTTTGAATGTTTATTGGTGTAGTTCAAAAACTTGGACAAAAGAGTAATCAAGTATCACTAAACATCTTGTGCGAGTTTCAGGTCACATGGTTAAGGTCAAATGTCATGTAACTAACGGTCAATGAACTTTGGCCAAGTTGGGGGGTATTTGATGAATTATCAACACAACTTTGAAAGATTATCACTGAACATCTTGTGCGAGTTTCAGGTCACATGACCTTTCAAAGTTTATAGATATGGTGTATTAAATGTTGATATAGGGGTAATCAAGTATCACTGACAAGTTTTAGGTCATATGATCAAGGTCAAATGTCAGTAAACGTTGTATTGTATCATACATGAATGGTGTATTTTGTGAATAATTATTTTATAGTAGTTTTCAAAGTCAGCACTGCTACTATACTAAATCGCGTGATGCACGGGTGAGACCGCCAGAGGCATTCCACTTGTTCTAGTTTTCGATCTGTATAGACTCATGTTATAATTTCTTTATCATTTTATGTTTTTCATTCTCAAAGATAGTTTTACAATTGTATAACTCAGTGGTATAACTTGTTCAAATTATTGTAGAATTGCTTTTATGGGATTTATTTTTTTCTAATTTTGAACATAATTCAAAAGAAGACCAAGTCATGTAATAAAACAAAATAAAATCCATTTTAATATTGTCTCTTCTTTTTTTTTAAATTTGTAAATATTGCATTGCTATTTTGTGTTGCCCATATAAGCTTTCAATTTGTATATGATTTGTCATTTTCACTTTTCGGTCCGTTCGAGGTCTGTACGGGGGGTGTAAGTCTTTTGCGATTCAAGTTCAAGTTCATAATTTTATCTCTCACTGAAAACTGGTGTAAAAATAAAATTCATCGCCATAAAATTCAATCAAAATATACAGCCTTTCTCCTATAAAGGTCAACAAAAACGTTTGATATGGAAGCTAATGTTTTCCTCGATAAATTAAGCACGAACATTTTGACGAATTCGTAGTTTATTCTTCGTTAGGCATATCCAAAATGTATTGCGTGCGGGTTAAATATTCATGTGTGTTCTTTTATAAGAACATCTATGACATAATACCAGTGTTTCTACTGAATTCTGGGTAATCCAGATCATATTCAGGTAATTTTCGAGAAATGAAAGAAAAAAAATCTTGAAAATCCCAATTGAACCACAATAATTAAACGTAGCGACATTCAATATTTACGTTAAGGCCTATTTCTCAAGAATTATTCGCCTCTTACTTAGCTCAAGATTTTCTGCTCGCGTTCCGCGGTTGCATTTTGTAATATTGGTGCTATTAAAAAATGCATTCAACAAAAAAGTTAAATTACTTCAGACAAAGTATGAGATTCAGTTTGGGATATTTGCTTTGGCTCTGTGCAAACACTACGAGACGCTACAGAGAGATTTTTGTCTTGAAATTTGAAATCCAATCCACGCGCGCTTAATTGAAAGTCTTGAATATCTTTTCCATTTGATTGTAGCATAAATTAGATTAAAGAATCGTAGATCTACCTCAATATCCATTGCATACGGGCTTTGAAATTATTTCGCTACCCCCGCATAACACAAGAGTAGATCGCGCAAAAAAGAGGCCATAATTGAACATATAACAATAGAATGTCAAATACAAATAAATATCTAAAATTATTTTCTTATATTAGCGGATGTTCGTTACATCTAATATGAATGGCTTACGGCAAATTTTTATTTACTTAACATTGACAACTGAAACATTGCTAATTAAAATATTGTTTAAACATCTTTTGAAATTTTATTAACGAGTAACTAATGCATGCGGTGGAGAAATTAAAAAAAATGAATTTTTGTAGGATTGTAATCGATCATATTTAATCCTTTTTTAAAAGGTGTTATTCATATACAGACCTAAAACGGAGCTAAAAGTGATATTCCGGGGGCACTTCCATTGACGAGTGGATACCATTCGCGACCATGGGGTCTCGAAAAGCACCCTATACACGTATTATCCATATACTGAAAATGCACCCCTCAACAAATATTGGCGTGTAAAACCCTAACTCTAAGGGGGCTGTGAATGCATAACTTTTGCTTGTTTGTTTTGTAACATTTTTTACTGTCTTCTCTCTAATCAAGTTTGTCTCATAAAGCAAATTATTTATCATTTGAAACAAGTATTATCACAGAGTTGTACAACGATCATTGAAAATAAAAAGATATAAAAGGATAATAGTGATGATAATAGTCATTTACATAGCGACATCTATCTAGAAATATTTTATTCCGAGGCGATCAAGAAAAAGAAAGAATGAGAGTTTGGATCAGTGTCAAAGTGTCAAACTAATCTATAAAGAAAATGCAACTTTTCTCTAATACAGATTTGAGTTCATCAGAATCTGAAATGATAAGAGAGAAAAACAAGGATTACAACTTAGCTCAAGATTTTTTGTTCGCGTTCCGGGGTTACATTTTGCAATCTTGTTGCTATTTTTAAAAAGTGCAGTCAACAACAGGTTAAATTACTTCAGGCAAATTGAGATTCAGTTTGGGGAAATTTGTTTTGATTCTGTGGACACACAGCTGGACGCTACAGACAGATTTTTGTTCTGAAATTTGAAATCCAATCCACGTGCGCTTAATTGAACTTGACAAAGTCTTCAATATGTTTTACCAATTGATTGTAGCATAACTTTGATTAACAAGTTGTATATCTATCTCAATAAGCCTACGGGCTTTGAAATCATTTCGCCACCTCAGCAAAAGATAAAAAATATATCGTGGAAATAGATACTCATTAATTTAGCCTTATAAAGACGAGATAGCAAATAATATGTTCCTTCTTCTCCCTAACGCACCTGATTAGGGCATTCTCGCAATCATTTCACAGACGCTTTCTATAACACAGATATAATCTTTTGACCTTAGCTCTTCATAACAAAAGCAGTCTTTTTCGAAAATTGGTGAATCAAACCAACAGTGTCGTCCTTGACTCTGACTAGGCAAACGACACATTAGTTATATTTCATCCGGTCCGAGTCTTAAGACGATGTAGACCAACTGTCACCGTCCACCAACTTTCGACAATGACCTCTAATATGTCCTTTGTAATATGACAGGCATTTTTAATAGATTCCCAATGTTCCAAAAAGCGTTTCCTCCTTTCCATATTTGTCTATTCAAAAATCTCCATCCTTCTTTCCTTCATTCCTTTCTTCTTCCCTTTATTTCTTTATAAAAGCCTTTCTTTCCTTCTATCTTTCTCCTTTTTTTTTTTTGTTTTGTTATTCTTTTTTCTAAACAATACTATACCAGTGACATACAGATTACTATTTTTTTTTAACTTTTATTGATTAATCAACTATACGAAGAATTTGTCTTCTCGTCATCAAAGTATTTTGTTTTATGAAATCGCTAAAAGAAAAAACAATGACAGTAATAGCATCAGCCTAATTACAGCAAATATGAATTATGATATTTTGTTATTATTATATTATTACTCTCTTACAGATTTTGAAATTGCATTTCCTTTATTCACTTTCCAACGTTAACATTATATTGTTTGGTTTCGTACATTTTAAGAAAATTTCTAAAAGTTATTATGTATATTATGATGAAATTGATGATCAAATCTTTTATAGTTCCTGAAAATGAAGAGCATAATTGATTATACCTTTTAATGAACTAATTCTACTTGTAAACTCGACATATCGTATTGTAGAGCTGTATACAGCGAACTTGGTTCTTAAATACTTACATGTTATTATATTTATACAATTGCACATCATTGTTCTCGATCATATTTGTGCGAATATAAAACAAGTGGAATGCCTCTGGCCGTCTCACCTGCATCACGCGGTTCAATATAGCAGCAGTGCTGACTTTGCATACTACTCTGACTCGCACAAGATGTTCAGTGATACATGGTTACTCTTATGTCCTCTTTTTATGAACTAGACCAATAAACTTACAGAGATATGATGGTTATTCAACAAAAAAACCCAACATGGCCAAAGTTCATTGACCTTACATGACCTTTGACCTTGATCATGTGACCTGAAACTGGAACAGGATGTTCAGTGATACTTGATTACTCTTATGTACAAGTTTCATGAATCAGATCCATAAACTTTCAAAGTTATGATGGTAATTCAACAGATACACCCAATTCGGCTAAAGTTCATTGACCTTTGACCTTGGACATGTGACCTGAAACACGCACAGGATGTTCAGTGATACTTGATTACTCTAATGTCCAAGTTTAACGAACTAGACCAATAAACTTTCAAAGTTATGATGGTAATTCAACAGATATCCCCGATTCGGCCAAAGTTCATTGACCCTAAATGACCTTTGACCTTAATCATGAGACCTGAAACTTGCACAAAATGTTCAGTGATGCTTGATTACTATTATGTCCAAGTTTCATGAATCAGATCCATAAACTTTCAAAGTTATGATGGGAATTCAACAGATATCCCCAATTCGGCCAAAGTTCATTGACCCTAAATGACCTTTGACCTTGATCATGTGACCTGAAACTTGCACAAAATGTTCAGTGATGCTTGATTACTATTATGTCCAAGTTTCATGAATCAGATCCATAAACTTTCAAAGTTATGATGGAATTCAACAGATATCCCCAATTCGTCCAAAGATCATTGACCCTAAATGACCTTTGACCTTGGTCATGTGACGTGAAACTCATGCAGGATGTTCATTGATACTTGATTAACCTTATGTCCAAGTTTCATGAACTAGGTCCATATATTTTCTAAGTTATGATGACATTTCAAAAACTTAACCTCAGGTTAAGATTGCGATGTTGATTCCTCCAACATGGTCTAAGTTCATTGACCCTAAATGACCTTTGACCTTGATCATGTGACATGAAACTCTAATAGGATGTTCAGTAATACTTGATTAACCTTATGGCCAAGTTTTATTAACTAGGTCCATATACTTTCTAAGTTATGATGTCATTTCAAAAACTTAACCTCAGGTTAAGATTTGATGTTGACGCCGCCGCCGCCGTCGCCGTCGGAAAAGCGGCGCCTATAGTCTCACTTGCTTCGCAGGTGAGACAAAAATTGCATTCACAGTGATCATACTTTCGTTCTCAATTGTATAATTAATTAATGACGTTTTCTCTTCATTCTGGATATACTGCATGATTCTTGATGAGATTTTTTTGCTAAAATAACTATACCTGTATATAGACAATATAATTAATTATGATATTACAGTTTCATTTTTTACACGGTAATAGCAAGTCATAACTGACGTGATCTATCGAATTGAATCATTTTTAAAAGGCAAAATCCGAAGCAGAAATTTGAAATTATATTTTATTGAATACTTTTCCAAACTTACATGTAGATAGAATGTAACAATTTGATTGAGTTATACACATATTGTTCTTTCCTTAGGATTTTCACGACCAAGGGAAAAAGAAGAAAAGTAAATGAAACTAAAAGGCTTAACATATCATTGTCTGAATGTTATGTCGAAATCTATCACAAAATTAGATATTTGCACCGTTTTGCTAGCTCCCGGCTTTTTAGGAATTTTGCCCCCTCACAAATTTTCTTTTCGCTCCATTTGATTTCTTTTATTTTTTACTAAGATATGCAAAACAATATATAAATATAGATTTAATATAGTGATGGACCAATGAAAAGTTCTTCAGACTTCTATGGATGGCAAATATCGACATCCATTGACTCATTACAACTGCGCTTTTACTATACATTTCGTGCCATTGCCTGAAATACAATAAGCTATCCTCCGTAAAGTTATTCTATTTCACGTTCGAGTTATTCCATATAATTGCATTTTCAAATTAAATTTCTTAGAATATATCGAAGTCACATCGGTTCTATATCAAATACAGGTAAAAAAAAATACACATATATAGCTATTCTATATTTCACGTTCGAGTTATTCCATATAATTGCATATTCAAATGAAATTTATTCGAATATATGGAATTAGTGTACTTCACATCGGTTCTATATCAAATACAGGTTAAAAAATACACAGTGTAAGCATGTTCTATAAGGGAAAACGTTGTTTTTATCATAAGCATCATGATTTTGCTTCATATCTACGTGATCAATGCATTAAATATACAATACAAGTACATACATACATACATAGTATAGCAATGAATGGTAAATATTACACTTCCACCATGGGTATTACTAGTTTAATATGAAGCATATGTTAATGAATAGAGAATTATTTGATTTCTCATGATATATCTAATGACATTATGTCTAAAATACAAGAACTAGAAATTTCCCCACACAGGATAAACATGATGAAGATGATGCTCAAAGATAGCAAAGTTCAAAATGAAAATTGAAATCCATTGACGTTGCTTTTTATGCATTTTCGTGCTATTTTCTTAAATGCCGGCAATATTTGTTTGTTTTGTTTCACATTCAAGTTAGTTATCATATATAATTACATTTTGAAATTGAAGCTCTTCAAAAAAATATTAAAGAGCAGGAATCAGACCAATTCCATGAAGATAATATTTATATATTTACACAGTGTAATCATGTGTAGATGGAATAATAGCATAGAATAACGACATATTACAATTTATGCATAAAATCATAAACAGTATAGCATACACTCATTAATATCAATGGTAAATATCACATTGCCACGATAGTCATTGCTAGACAAATATTATATACATGACATGTATGAAGAGAGAAACATTTGGTTTCCCATAAAATATGTGTTTCAAGTTGTGGTTGGGTTGTTAAATGGTTTCACTTGACTCGAACAGCAAAGAGTAGTTAGAGATTTCTTACAGGTAGAAAGGGGGTACTTTAGTACTTAGCAAGAGTGCGCCCTCTAGTTGAATAAACATTATAGGTTATCAAAAGTTGAACAAATCACATAAACAGGATACTGTTACAATATATATTTAACATTATGTCTTATATTTAAATTCCCTCACATAGAATGCACATGATAAAGATGATGCTGGATAAGTAGAAAGCTGAAAATAAAAATTGAGATTCATTGACTATATGCTGTTTTATACATTTTTCTTGCAATTTTCATAAATGAAATAAGTTTTTTTTCAAGTATTTAACACTCCGAAAAATATCAAAGAGTGATGATCAGACCATCTCCACGAAGATAATATTCATATATTCACACGTTATAATAATGTCTTGATTCACAGCATAGATATCTTTCAATTCATGAAAACATACAAGTATACGCGCATAAACAGTAAACTATTTTGATCTCTTTGATCTCACCACCCATGTTGGCATTACTAGTCAAATATTATATACAGTCATGAATATGAATAGAGAATCATATGATTTGTCATAAAATATTTAATAACAATTTGTCTGATATGCAAGTACTAGAATTTCCCCACACAGAGGATAAACATGATAAATATGATGATTGGTACATGCAATATTGAAAACAAAAAGTTGTTAGCATCGAAATGATTTTTTATTGGTGAGAAACGAGAAAGAAATGATCCAACAATTGTTTTATGTATTTCAACATTATAGCAGCTTACTTTAGCAGAAAATGGCAACTCAGTGGGTATCACCCCCCCCCCCATCTTCTGCGATAATAATTATGATATCATGTCATCAATTATTTTCAGCGGAATATATAGAGTCTATCCAGAGTGCAGAAAGCGATCTCTCCTGATCGGTACTGCTGGAGGTTACACCAATCATGCCAAAATATCACAGTGTTCTCAATCTTGTAATCATTAACAAGGTTTCGAATGTGCCTTAGTTCATTTGTATACTCGTCAATGCTCACCAAACCTTCACCAGCCTTCACCTCGGCTATCAGGATTGTATCCCATTGAGATACAGCAGCGTAAACATGGTACAAGAGACTACCTGATTTGTTTAATTCATGTTGTACAGCACCCTGTTTGTCTATCAATCTGATAGCATCCAATGATGAAATGATCAGAGAACCATGGTAACTAGTGATTTGCTGAGGTCTATACCCGTTGCATGGTATCTCCCTGACTGCTTGCCCACCTGCTGTTGAAAATACCTGGATCTTCTTGGCATACATGTAGCTCACATAGATCAGATCATCATCATCAACAGTGAGATCAGAATCCCCACCTTCAGCTCGACTTAGAGTCGTAAACACTACATTCAATTGTGTGTACTCTGGTGTGTACAGTGTGATGTTGTTTGAAGTATCAATCACAACACATCGACCATCAGAAAGGAACCCTACCCCCGATATTTTAACATCCTTCAGAACTGTCTGCTGAAGCTGACCATCAGAAGAGAAGATTTTCATGCCACCTCTATGACATCCTACTGCCATCCTACCGTCTGGTGTACCAACCATGGTATTCATGCTATATTGAGCTGGCAAAGCAACCTTCTTTACATTATCAATATTATAAGTAGGCAAAGAAACGTCCTTTTCATCAAAGGTTTTATTAGTGGGTAAGGCGACCTTTCTTTCAACTACATTCACAATCTTTCCAAGGCCTAGCTCACCCATTCCAACATTTCTCTTGAACATGACACTTTTCCCCTTTATGCCCGATTTCTTCGGCTGCTCGTAGTCAGGATCCTTTTGATCAAAGACCTCTCGTAACTCTTCACACAGAGTGTCGTGTGCAGCCAAAGTATCCATATCTAATGGAATCTTTATTTTGTTAGTTACCATTTCAGCCATGGTCGCCAACCGATTGATGTGCTTCTGGGCCGTTGTCTTCATACTTTCCAGTTCTTTCTTTACTCCTTCGGTCGTTTCCTTGACTTCTCTTACTAGACTTTCCCTCTTTACTGTCAACTGCCGGACTGCATCATCATATGCTTTATTAATGTCACTTGTACACTGTTTCTTGGCACTGTCAACACTTTTAGTCTGTTCATCTATAAAATCAATGTACTTCTGAAAGCATGATTGTTTCTTGTCCACCTTTGATTTAAGTTCTTCGATACCCTTCGTGTGTTTGTCCTCGTAAGCTGTTCCCTCGATGACCTTGTGTCCTTCCCCCGTATGTTCCATAACAACACACCTGAAGCATGTGAATCTCCTGCAGCTGGAACAGAAGCAACCCTCGTCTTCTTTTGGATGTTTCCTGCATTTCCGGTATTTACGGACTGAAACCTTCCCTGATGAGATCTCACTCATGGCAATGACTTCATGATCGATAAAGCCTTTCCATTGAGAGTGCGTATTAAGACAAGAGGTGCAGAGATAGATGCCACAGTCTTGGCAGTAGGCAGCAGCATGGGACTTGTCATTTGATTTACAATTTGTGCAAATCTGAGGATGGCCCTCCATATCCTCTATCAGGCTCTTCAAAGCAAGATTTACCTGTAGTCTGTCGACATCTTGGTTTGGGACCTGGGTCACAGCTCTGCAGACAGGGCATCGGATCTGGCAGTTACCGTGACACTCTAAGAGGTTGTCCAGGCAAGTCTTGCAGAAAGTGTGAGAACAAGACAGGATCTTGGGATCGGTAAATGTAGAAAGACACACTGGACACTCTGTACTCTGGGAGATGACAGTCTTTAATGCTTCAGCCATGGTTGGGTTTATAGAAGACTGAAAAATAATGATTACAAAACAAGATGAAGAATAATAAACACCATTTGACTTACATCACTGAGTAATAAAAGGATCACGTTGGGTTTTGGAATAGGGAAAGGAAGGGGAGGAGCAATTGGAAATTGGGAATGATAAAATGAGGGGAGAGGAGAAAGGGGGATGGAAAGAGGAGCTTGGTACGATGGGAATAAATTGGGATGGTGAAAGGAAAGGAGTGAAAAGAAGAGTATTAGGAATCATATTGCTTTAAAAAGAGTATGATTTTTATAAGTTTATTTCCAATTAGTCTAATGCCATTTCGTCCAATTACCAAACTCCTTTACTATCATTTGGTCTAACATAAGCTAATCCACTATCCACATGGTCTAATTGCAATTTCTTTCACTCACCAATTTATATAATAACCAGTTGGGCTAATAGCAATTAAGTCTGAAATCTAGTCTAACTGGACTTTGTGTTAATTGGGCAAAATCAATTAAAATGAAATGGATATTTATTTAGACCAACTGGTTATGAGACGAAATGGTAATAGACGAACTGGTAATTAGACGAAGTGATGATTGGACCAAATGGTTTTTAGACGAAATGTTTTTTTCTTAAGTTTTTATTGGGTTTTCATAATTTTGTATAACAATTCACTTATAATTCATACGAGTAATTTAAAATATAACAGAATAAACAAATAAGAAAAGAAAAACGAGCAGCTTACACAATATTAGTTTACACTAGAAGAAGTACAGCTTACATGTATAAATAATAATAATAATGCCATCTTATTAAGCGCTTTTTCTAAAGTAACAAAAAACAAGCCATATCAATAAGATAATAATTGATAAACATGTAGTAAAAAAAATGTCATTTTGTCTCTTGTAAGTATTCCTCATCCCCTATAGTATAGTAAAGTCAAGAATGTAATAACAGAGGAATAAAATCATTCGATTCACCAATTATCATGATTATTAAAGATTAACAAATTCCATTCTAAAAAGGCATATTAAGTTTTCTTCAGTTACAAAAATTGATGTTGATGGACCGAATGGCATTAGACTAAATTGAGGTAGACCATGTGGTGAGTGGAAGAATTGGCATTATCAAGACACTCAATCAAGAACTGTCTAAAATACTCGAATGGATTAGAAGTAACAAACTTTCTCTTAATATTGACAAAACAAAATACATGTATAGTAACACCTTAACTTCATTACCTAATAGTATTAAGTTTGATAATTTTAAATTGGAATGTATATCGAATATTAAATTTTTAGGTGTCATTGTAGATAATAAGCTTTCTTGGAAGTGTCATATTGACAGTATTTGCAAAACAATTTCTCATAATATTGGTGTTATGAATAAATTAAGAATGTTCCTCCCGCCAACTTCCTTACTCACACTCTACTCTTCTTTAGTATTACCATATCTTCACTACGGTCTGCTTATATGGAGAAACACACATCAAAGTTTACTTAACAGGATTTTAAAGCTGCAAAAGAAAGCACTTCGTATTGTTTTTTTCTTCCCACGTACGTTCCCACACTGATCCTATTTTTTTTCGAAAACAAAATTTTGAAGATCAGTGATCTTTACCTACTCCAGCTCGGTCAATTTATGTACCAATACAATAATAATATGCTTCCTTTTATTTTTCATGACATGTTCTTAAAAAAACAGCGCCTCACACAATTACCCTACTAGAGGTAACGACGACCTTTATTTGCCCATGCTCAGAACACTGTTCGCCTAAAATACATTTATATATAGGGGCCCAAAATTTTGGAACTCTCTTCACCCTGATATCCAGATTTCCCCTTCTCTTAATTCATTTAAAAAAAAAATTAAAATTTATATTGTTGCCATATTACAAAACTTCACATTGATTCCTTTTCCTCTATAATCTATTTGTTTATTTATTGTTTACCTATTTACAGGTTGCCCTCGGTGTTGGTGTCAGATTGACCACACTCCCCTCCCCTCTCTCTCTTCCCCTCTCCTTCTATCTTTAACTCTCTCTTTCTCCATTTATCCCTTCTTCGGTTTTCGCAGCAATGTTTGTTTAATTTTACTCTTGTTTTGTGTTTTATTTTTGTTGTTGTTTTGTTTTTTGTGTCTTCATGTCTTTTTTTTGTCTCTGCTCATCTTTTAATTTTAATTTCCTTTATTGTAATTATTGTTTATATCTTTATTTGATTATCTATTTTGTATTGCCGCTCGTTTTTGGCCCATATAGTTTTAAGTGTTATACTTTTTTTCGTCTGGAGTGGTCCATACTTTACAAGCTTTGCTTTTCAGTGGACCACTCCGTTTTTCCAACATTTTTGATATATTATCTTCTGTATCAGGTGCATATTCTTTATATTTGGTTTATTTGAATATTTATGTCATTTGTATTTCCTGATGTTATATTTTATTTATTGTAATCATTGCTTCTACATTTTGTTGGAGAAATTGAATAAATGAAATGAAATTATACGAATAGGCAATTTACCTTTGCATTTTCCACATTACTTCCGGGTTGGAAAATAAGTCTGATCACCCCTAAACAACGATCTTTATATTGTTTCGATCCTGTCTGTCCAAAGATGGTGATGTTACAATTTCTCACTGGTAACAATCGCTTATTATTAAAGAAAAATGGCAATCCAGTAATATTAAAGATACAATCATTAAACAAGCCACATCAATCAGTGTGTGATTTCAAATTCGACACGTTTCTGATACATATGGCATTTGACTGTGTAAAATATATGCAGAATATCTTTGGAAAATACATGAATTATTCATTATACTTACATCAAACTGATTTTAATATGTCTTTATTATATTTAAAGACGTGTGCGTGTAAAAGGCACTTATCTATATCACACCCTTTTTTACTTTTTTGGCTGAAATTTGTACTTCCCTCTAAAAAAGTACTTTTTGTTTCAAAGTTGAAAAAAATGTGGTGGGGTTAGGGGTTATGCATTTGGTCATGAATACATGGCACCACCACAATGTCTGACTCATTTATTGTTGGCCTGGGGGTGATGGCTCAACTTGCCCCGATGCTCAACTTACCCCGCATTCCCCTATATGCTACCATGTTCCAAGGAGTCTTCAAAATTATCATCAAACCTTTTTTCGATTAATTCCGGGTTTGATTACCCCTAAATCGGCGTCAAATTATATATAATTTAACGGGATTGATCCTGTCACATTAACAAAAAAAATGTACCCTGCAGATGGCTATCGAATGGTTATCGGATAGTTATGGGATGGCATGCATCATCCGTGCACATGCTTCAACGCAAAGTTCAATGCACGAAGGGTCCGTACATGGGCCATTATAGTGCCCTTTAAAGGTTACAGAGGAAGAGCCCCCACTGCATGGGATCTTGGACAGAGCCCCCGGTAGCTGTGGAGATTTAGCAAGTTTATGATAGACTTTCATACGACATTATGCTATATACCATCAATCTTTCTTCTCGCTCGTTATCGTCAGTCCTCGGCAGCCCGGTAGTTTTATCTTGTCCCTTTTCTTTATTTTCCAATTTAGATTTTAGCTCGTTGCATTCTACCTTCTTTTCCCACATTTGTTTACATTTTTGTCATCTTTAATTTATTTCCCTTTTAATGTTTTTTCGTAGTTTTCTTTTCCCTTTTCCTTTCCTTTTCCCTTTTTCCTATTTTTTCTTTCCTTACCCTTTCCCTTCCTTTCTCCCCCTTTTTTTTATTTTCCCAGTGAACTCTACCGGAAGCTATCGAGAAGACGATTGGTGATAGTCTGATCATATAGAGAGATATTACAATTTTCTCACCCGTAATTGTTGCCTTTGATATTAAGGAAACAATAAGTCATATTGAAGATAATCCTACAGACTGGTCATAATCAGTCAGAGTGTGATTTCAAATTCAACACGTTTATCAAACATGTCAAACAGGTTTATATAATGACATTTTAATGTATAAAACCGATATATAAAATATATATTGAAATGTACGTGCAGTTAAAATCAACTTACTTTAATCTCCTCACATCCGTTTTAAACGATCAGTTTGATCAAAGCAATAATAATATGCGGGGTGCAGTCTAGCTCTAGCCGAAATATTTGGCTTCAATTCTTAATAATTGGTGTACGTGCATCGCGTGGGTATTTACAGTTGTTAACGAGTTGGAGTTTGATATCAGACTATTTTTGATGATTGGAAATTAAAACAACCTTTGATATGTATATACAAATAATTGTGTATTCACGTATACTCCAATCCAGCGGAACGATGATTTAGTGATAATCTTTGACCTGATTTTAAAAGAGCATGAATTATTTTAAATTAGTCACCAGAGGACCAAGTTAACTGGTAATTTCAATTAAGGCACCGATTGATAAAATGAATACACCTCAGCCCCCCCCCCCGGATAATGAGAATTAATCAAAAGAATGAAATATATAGATAAATAGATGAATTAATTTAGGAAAAACAATATTGATGAAAATGATAATGATGATTAGAATAATAAAAATGATAATGATAATGAAAATAATACAAATGATAAGGATAAAAATACAAAGCAAATGATAGTGATAATAATGATAATGATAACAATATAGAAATTGTAATTATGTTGAAAATCGTACGGATCACAATAATTAACGATACAGAAAGAAAAGCAGTGACAAAGTATACACAACAAAAAAAATAAGTCCCCATTAAACAAACAATTTCCGAACCAATGCGAATTTTTAATATATTTTTACATGAGCGTGTAGGTAATTTTATAAGCTACCCTCTGAGTAAATATCGTGGACGTATTTTACGTCATGGTTCAGTGAGCACCGTCAGAAGGCAAAAATGTCACTTTTCAAAGTTACAAGCCAAATATCATGACTTTGGTTTCATTTTATTGGAACTAATTCCACATTCTCATCATGAATAATAGACAGAAGACTTGTAAAAGGTACTTTCTAAAAGTGCAACTTTTTTGACTAAATTTCACGATTGAATAAACACAAGTCCGAAGTTGCTATAATTTGATTTTTACACATTTTTATAACAATAAAAATGCTAGAATATGATGACACTTATTTTTTGGGAAGAGTATCTTGAACAATATTCCTCGTTTCACGGTTCAATACACATTTATTGAAAACAAAAAATACGATTTTCGAATATCATAGGCAAGTATTGTTTCATTTTGGCAACTGAAAATTATATTTTCTCAAATTTTTCCGTTATGTTCATGACCAATTAACATGCTTCAATGCTTCAAAGGCGTTTAATTAAACATTCACGCTTGAATGAACATGTGGAAAGTGAAGCTGTTTTTACGTTATTGGAAAAATGCAATTTGTAGCTATGGATATCTGTCACAAACCTCCTTGCATAGTTCATTGGATTTGATTTTTTTATTAAAATCCCGATGGTTAATACATCAGTGAGCACACAATATTCGAAAATTATGCAAATGGGAAAAAGGTTCAAGGCCTTGGCCCCACTCTTTGTCGTTTTGAATGGTTATTTTGGTGCGCGCGCATTTTGGATAGTGTTACTCTGAAGCCATGTGCGAAGTTTCATGAAATAGGCCTAATCCTTGGCACAAGTAACAAAAGTCGTCCATAAAACAAACCCTCATTTCATATTTGTTAAAACTGTGACTTCCTCTCTCATAGAATTGGGTACATTATGGGTGCAAATGTTTAAGAATAAGTAACCCCTTATTCAATATGGTGGAACTTTTTTTAAGGCTGTCTTTAGCAATGTCATTTGGCAGTAATCTTTTTCAACCTATGGGCAGAATTCTGTGCAAAAATGAAATCGATATGTTTATTTATGGATGAGTGAGCACACATCAAAGTGGGAAAATTGGTATTTTCAATGTCACAGACTCATTTTAAAGGGTGATAAAGTGAATATTGAGGGCAATTTGGTTTCAAATGAGTTTTTTTATCATCCATCATTACTATCACACAGACTTTCAGATCTTTTTCATGGTTGAGCGAGCAAATTCGAAAACTTAGGAATGAATATCTTTATATGGCATGAATGTATTCTTTTCCTAACAATTTCTCAGGATCAGTTTAATTTATGGACAAATCAGTGGTGCATCCAGAGTTTTAAAATGGGGGAGGGGCCATAATGATTATCGGGGAAGCCACCAACATTTTCAAATTTAAACATGATCTAACAATTTGTAGAGGATACTATCATAAACCCAATGATGATAGTCACAATACAAGGATCGCGGAAAGGTTTTCAAAATGGGGCATTTTTGTACATGCTTTTGAAAAAAAGTGGGGCTGAAGCACCCCCCCCCCCGCTCCCGCAGCCCCTGCAATACATTGTGCTCACTCGACCATGAACATATGATATCAAAATTGTGTGTGGAGTGGCTAAATGATGGATAGTAAAACAGCATAACACCATAAAATTCACCTAAAAACAACTTTGTATTAGCACAATCTGAAAATCGACTCTTGTGACTTTCAAAAATTGTTATTTTTAATTCAATCTTTAATTACTCATGCATGCATGACTCAACTGCTCAATCTGATTTTCGCCGATGAGTTGCTTAATGAGTGTAGAAAACCACCTACGAAATATCATGTCCTAAAATAATTCAGTTCAATAGTTACAGCAATTTGATTGAGGGGACTTACTTTTTTGTTGTGTATATATATATAATTATGATGGTACGACTTTGGATAATACTGTAGATGATTAATTTTTTTCTCAAGATTTTTTTCTCTCTCGTGTTAATCTAAATCTAAATTCAGAATGGTTATAACTTACATCCAATAAATTTTCATTGTAGCAACAAAAGAAAGGACCGATTATAACTAACGTTTGGCGATACGAGGATTGACCATTCTAATAATTAGTCACCTCCTGGTGACGGTTCTTTCTCAATGACTTTCTTTCCGATTCTTTCTCTTTCCTTTCCTCCTGTTTACCATCTCTCTTGTCTTTGTTCCTGTTAATCCCCACCCACAAGCCTCTCTTCTGTTTTTTTTTTACTTTCACTCCTTTCTCTGACAATTACTTATTCTTGTGACTCATTTATCGTTGCTTCTTTCTTTTTCTTCTTCTTTTCCTCTTTCTTCTTCTTCTACTTTGTCTTTTTTTTAATTTTCCTCTCCCTTATTCTGATATCCCCACCCCCTCTTTCTCTTGTTTTTTTAACCTCAATTATACGTGCTGCAAACAAGAAAAGGAAATATGAAATATATATACCCATGTATATTTATGTGTGTATGTGTATGTGGGTGTGGGGTGGGGTAGTGTGTGAGTGTATGTGGGGTGTGCATGTGTGTGTGTGGGGGGAGGAGTGGTGTTTCAACCATTTTTATAACTGATTTCATCGTTTCTCCTTTAAGTTATATATGATTTATGCTTGTATTAAGTTAGTGAAAAAAAGTTAAAATATGAAATGTAAAATATTATGTGTTTTGAAATGTTAAATTGAAATGCTATTTATTTTTGTTCATGGAATCAGAATAAAACAGTATGGAAAAAAAGTGTCTGGGTGTGGATGTGTGCGTGTGAGGGTGATTGTGTGTCGGGGGTGTGTATATGTATGTATGTATATATATATATATATATATATATATATATATATATATATATATATATATATATATATATATACCACACAAAGCCATGAATGCAATCATAGACAAATCATTACTATGCTGTCCTATCGATGATTTTCTCTTTTCAAACACTTTACATGGATTAATACAAAGTTTATCTTGTCCTCATCAGAGATATTTATTTCATTAAAGTCGAACAAAAAAATCAATAACACAGTAATAACAGCAAATAGCATTAAAGGACAAGTTCAAACCAACAAAACGCTGATTTAAATAGAAAGAGGAAAATTAAACAAGCACAACACTTAAAAAATCATCAAAATCGGATGTAAAATAAGAAAGTTATAACAATTTAATTTCTCAAAACAGTTATATGCATACCCTGTTCGGTATGCAAACGAAGGGACCGATGATATAACCCACTATTTATTTTGTATATTATTATATGAAATATTTTGATTTCCTCGTCATTGTCATGGAAACAACGTTTCATCCCTCCATAAATACATGGAATTCCATTATTTTAACATTTTATGGTTCAAGCAAGGGGTCCTCATTGCCAAATTCGTCAAAATTGAAATATTGTATAATTAAAGCAATAAAAAACAAAAGAAATAGTGAGTGACACGATCGACTCTCTCATTTGCATATCACTGAGTTAAGCATAGAACTGTTTTGTGGAAAATAAGCGAAATTTATAAATGTCCTAACTTTCTTATTTCAAATCCGATTTTGATGAAGTTTTCAGCGTTATTCATGTTTTTTCACTTTTTATTCAAATCATCTTTTTTTCTGGGGTAGACTTGACCTTTGAATATGAATCGTCAGTGTTTAATATACAGAACCTTTTAATTTGTGATATTCTGTTACTTTGTGATGTTGTTACTCTTTTCCTGATTTTAAAATTTCATTTCCTTTATTCATTTTCCACTAAAAACGTGTGCAATATAATGTTTCGTTTTGTGCATCGTGGTATAGGTTATAAAATACATGTACATGTATAAAAAAAAATCGACATTAAACAGTCAAGAAATATCATACGAAAAGGGTTAGAATTGATCAAATTGACCAACAATTTTCTTTTAAATCTTAATGATAAAAGATATAATTGATTTATCTTAATATTGAACTGATTCTACGGGTAAATTCGACATCGTATTGTAGAGCTATAGCGTGAAATGGATTATTGAATTGTTAAATGTTATTTATACATTTGTACATCATTATTCTTGATTATATTTGTATGAAGATCAAAATCATATTCAGGAGATTTGTACATCATTATTATTGCATTCATAATGATCATATCTTCCTGCTCAATAGGAACATTAATTAATGACATTTTTTTCTTCAATCAGGATATTCATGTTATACTGCCATGATTATTAATGAAAGTGAATTTATGCAAAAATAAGTTTACCTGTACAAAATACAACAAATCATGATATACAATTTAATTCTTTTTTATTTTTTATCACATTAAGAGCAAGTAATATCAGACGTGATCTTCTATCGAATTGAATCCTCTTTTAAAAGCAAAATCCGAACAGATGAAGTTATTTGAATTATACTCTAGTATAGAATAATTTCCCAAACAAATTAATTGAGTTATATATTATTGTGCAGATGCCAATGTATCTTGTCAAAATGTAATACCGTTTGCTCAGAAATCATTTTCAAAACTAGAAAATTATAATAGAATAATGACCCAAATTAACATCCATCGACTATGCCTTTCCTATACATGTTTTCCTGCCATTGTCTGAAATACAATACAATTTTTTTAGTGTTTCACATTCGAGTTATTCCATATAATTGCATTTAACAAATTGACCTACTTCGAAAAATATCGAGGAGTATAGATCCGACCATTACCGAATCATATGAAGATGATATATGTATATATATATTATAATATATATATATATATTATACATATATATATATATTTATATATATATATATATATATATTTACTCATTATGATCATGTCTACATTCATAACATAGAATCACGATATATTCCCATCTATGCATAAAAATACAAGTATACGTACATAAACAGTATCGCTAGTCAAATACATAAATAGAGAATTTTTTTTATTTCTCATGATAATCTAACAACATAATGTCTAAAATACAAAAACTAAAAATTCCCTCACATAGGATAAACATGATAAAGATGATGCTCGATAATTGGAAAGCTCAATATAAAAAAAAATGAGATCCATTGAATACGCCTTTTCTGTCCATTTTTGCGATTTTCTGAAATACGATAAATAATTTTTTTTAGCTTTACACATCCAAGTTATTCCATAAAATTGCATTTACATATCGAACTACTTCTAAAAAAATATCGAGGAGTGTTAGTAGATCATATCATTTCTGTATCAGATGAAGATAATATATGTATTTACACATCCGAGTTATTCCATAAAAAATTACATTTACATATCGAACTACTTCTAAAAAAATATCGAGGAGTGTTAGTAGATCAGATCATTTCTGTATCAGATGAAGATAATATATGTATTTACACATCCGAGTTATTCCATAAAAAATTACATTTACATATCGAACTACTTCTAAAAAAATATCCAGGAGTGTTAGTAGATCAGATCATTTCTGTATCAGATGAAGATAATATATGGATTTACACATCCGAGTTATTCCACAAAAAATTACATTTACATATCGAACTACTTCTAAAAAATATCGAGGAGTGTTAGTAGATCAGATCATTTCTGTATCAGATGAAGATAATATATGTATTTACACATCCGAGTTATTCCATAAAAAATTACATTTACATATCGAACTACTTCTAATAAAATATCGAGGAGTGTTAGTAGATCAGATCATTTCTGTATCAGATGAAGATAATATATGTATTTACACATCCGAGTTATTCCATAAAAAATTACATTTACATATCGAACTACTTCTAATAAAATATCGAGGAGTGTTAGTAGATCAGATCATTTCTGTATCAGATGAAGATAATATATGTATTTACACATCCGAGTTATTCCATAAAAAAATTACATTTACATATCGAACTACTTCTAAAAAATATCGAGGAGTGTTAGTAGATCAGATTATTTCTGTATCAGATGAAGATAATATATGTATTTACACATCCGAGTTATTCCATAAAAAATTACATTTACATATCGAACTACTTCTAAAAAAATATCGAGGGGTGTTAGTAGATCAGATCATTTCTGTATCAGATGAAGATAATATATGTATTTACACATCCGAGTTATTCCATAAAAAATTACATTTACATATCGAACTACTTCTAAAAAAATATCGAGGAGTGTTAGTAGATTAGATCATTTCTGTATCAGATGAACATAATATATGTATTTACACATCCGAGTTATTCCATAAAAAATTACATTTACATATCGAACTACTTCTAAAAAATATCGAGGAGTGTTAGTAGATCAGATCATTTCTGTATCAGATGAAGATAATATATGTATTTACACATCCGAGTTATTCCATAAAAATTACTTCTAAAAAAATATCGAGGAGTGTTAGTAGATCAGATCGTTTCTGTATCAGATGAAGATAATATATGTATTTACACATCCGAGTTATTCCATAAAAAATTACATTTACATATCGAACTACTTCTAAAAAAATATCGAGGAGTGTTAGTAGATCAGATCATTTCTGTATCAGATGAAGATAATATATGTATTTACACATCCGAGTTATTCCATAAAAAATTACATTTACACATCTGACTACTTCTAAAAAAATATCGAGGAGTGTTAGTAGATCAGATCATTTCTGTATCAGATGAAGATAATATATGTATTTACACATCCGAGTTATTCCATAAAAAATTACATTTACATATCGAACTACTTCTAAAAAAATATCGAGGAGTGTTAGTAGATCAGATCATTTCTGTATCAGATGAAGATAATATATGTATTTACACATCCGAGTTATTCCATAAAAAATTACATTTACATATCGAACTACTTCTAAAAAATATCGAGGAGTGTTAGTATATCAGATCATTTCTGTATCAGATGAGGATAATATATGTATTTACACATCCGAGTTATTCCATAAAAAAATACATTTACATATCGAACTACTTCTAAAAAATATCGAGGAGTGTTAGTAGATCAGATTATTTCCGTATCAGATGAAGATAATATATGTATTTACACATCCGACTTATTCCATAAAAAATTCCATTTACATATCGAACTACTTCTAAAAAAATATCGAGGAGTGTTAGTAGATCAGATCATTTCTGTATCAGATGAAGATAATATATGTATTTACACATCCGAGTTATTCCATAAAAAATTACTTCTAAAAAATATCAAGGAGTGTTAGTAGATTAGATCATTTCTGTATCAGATGAAGATAATATATGTATTTACACATCCGAGTTATTCCATAAAAAATTACATTTACATATCTAACTACTTCTAAAAAAAATATCGAGGAGTGTTAGTAGATCAGATCATTTCTGTATCAGATGAAGATAATATATGTATTTACACATCCGAGTTATTCCACAAAAAAATACATTTACATATCGAACTACTTCTAAAAATATCGAGGAGTGTAAGTAGATCAGATCATTTCTGTATCAGATGAAGATAATATATGTATTTACACATCCGAGTTATTCCATAAAAAATTACTTCCAAAAAATATCGAGGAGTGTTAGTAGATCAGATCGTTTCTGTATCAGATGAAGATAATATATGTATTTACACATCCGAGTTATTCTATAAAAAATTACATTTACATATCGAACTACTTCTAAAAAAATATCGAGGAGTGTTAGTAGATTAGATCATTTCTGTATCAGATGAAGATAATATATGTATTTACACATCCGAGTTATTCCATAAAAAATTACATTTACATATCGAACTACTTCTAAAAAAATATCGAGGAGTGTTAGTAGATCAGATCATTTCTGTATCAGATGAAGATAATATGTGTATTTACACATCCGAGTTATTCCATAAAAAATTACATTTACATATCGAACTACTTCTAAAAAATATCGAGGAGTGTTAGTATATCAGATCATTTCTGTATCAGATGAAGATAATATATGTATTTACACATCCGAGTTATTCCATAAAAAAATACATTTACATATCGAACTACTTCTAAAAAATATCGAGGAGTGTTAGTAGATCAGATTATTTCCGTATCAGATGAAGATAATATGTTTATTCGATTATCGAATAAATTCTATTGGGAGAGAATACAAGTTTTAGTATGTAAACAAATATTGACTATGAACCAGTTCACTGCCCTTCAGAAGGAGGTCAAGTTCACGTGTACTTCTGTTGGGGGAAGTCGGTCAAAACGCGCACCCGGAAGGATTGTATCACATTAAAGCGTGCGCGGTAATTTTACACATCCGAAATGCGCTAATGCCCTGAATGCGCGATCAGCGCGGATGAAATCGAGTCATTCACTTTTTAATTTCCGTCCGGGAAAGACATTTTATGATCACGGTGGTACTACGGTACCTTTTACTCGGATTTATTCGGAAACACGATCCCCATGCACGGAGATATCTCAGATAGAACTATTTACGGTACTTTATCGCGATCTGGATCTATACACGGAAAACTAAATCCAACCCTAGCCGGACTCTAACCTAATACCATCGGAACATATTCCACTGGCACTGATACCGTACATCTGAAAACTGAAAACTGACATCTGAAAACTGTTAAGATGATTAAATTTAGGGTAGGCCTAGATTGTAGGCCTATACGGTACTCTTCGCTTCGGCCTAGTCCTTTAATTCGGACAGATCTACGGAACCAATTTACTTATATAGGCTACCTCGGCCGGCCTCGGAGACATCTCACACGTGAATTCACTAAAACTCAATTTTAGTCGCATGTATTGTAGGCCAGCTACACTAGCACTGCAGATTGATAAGCGAACTCTTCGACCACATTACGGTACGGTACTGGCTCCTCAATTTCGACGGTCGACTCTAAATGATTATCGCGGCAGACATCAAAACTTGACTGGTTCAATGAAATAATCAATGTCTCAAGATGGGAAAACATAAAGGATTAACCAGCAGAGGAGGCAGGGGCAGTGGCGGCACCAAGGGGGGGCATGGGGGGGCATTTGCCCCCCCACTCAGAAGCTTTGCCCCCCCAGTTGCCCCCCAGAAATTTTGAGGACTTAAAAGAAAATTATACAGTAATTTGTAAATAAGTAGATGCTGTCGTACTACATATTCAAGCTCAGCTGTGAAGTGCTCTAAAATACCATTTTCTGCTCTTCAAAACTTGAAAATTTTCTCACTTAGTCGCTGTTGGCTTCCTCGCACACTATTAGTTTGTAATAAGTTTATATCGCTTGTTATATCTTGCATTAAGGCAGACATTTCAATGTGTGATACACAAGCTAATGTAAGTGTTAAACTACAGTACATGGCGTGTATTCTGTCGTCAGCAATGTTTATTCTTTGGGGGGGGGGGGGCGTGGAGGACAAATACTCAAAGTCTGCCCCCTTCCTTGAAATAAATATGCATCTACTCATGTAAAATTTGGATTAAACTCATCGATTTGCTTCATTAACAAATAAGAATGCTTGAACTCTTCGTTCATAATTTGTCACCGTCATGGTTTTTAGTGAAAAAGTAAATAGGCTATGTAAAGATGTGCAATCTGCGATGGGTGTTCTGTCCCTCCCTCTTAAATTTTCGACCTTTCCACGAGGGGAATGTCTGTATTTATTAGGCTATATTCTCATAACAAGACACCCAACTATAGTATATTTGAAAATAAACTTTACCCTGTGTATTAAAAACTTTCCTGTCTTCGGAAGAAAATTATGTATGAAAAAAATAAGATATGAAAAAGAGAACAGAAATTAAATATTGAAGTCTTTTACAATGCGATCAGCATTCTTCAATGGTACATACAGTTTGTGATGAAGGCTAGTCAAGAGTGAAATGTGGCTAAACTACTGAACTACACACGTGGCTGTACGTGTCAGTGTTTACGTATTGACTATCTACTGAAGATGGCAGCCAGAGAATGCGTTGAAATTTCATGGAATATTGTGCATTTTTTCTGATGTGATACAAAAATGTAAAAGTAGAATAGGTCTACGCCTTAAGATTACATATATGTAAATGTTCAGTTCATGATCTAGTTTTGATCAATAACTTTGCTCCATTAAGCATTAGCTGATTTTACAAAAATTTCTGTTTATATCAAGTGTAACAAAAAAATGTTTATTGGGGCCACTAAAACTCGTGCTTCGCGCTCGATTTTTCCACACATGCAAAAAAAAATTTTTGACTGCCCTTGCCCCCCCCAATATTTTCTTTTGCCCCCCATTTGCCCCCCACTTTGAAAATCCTGGTGCCGCCAGGGCAGGGGGAAAGGAGCCAAAGGTTCAAGGAGACGCCCACGTCCACGGAGTCTATGCGGTCAGAGTACCGGTACGGGTACCGGTACGACTACGAGCAACGAGAGCCACAACGGAGAGCCCGGCAAAGCCAGCAGCCGACCAGACCGGGGGTGATCGAGCCTTCGCTAGGCGATGGACCAGAGATAGAGCTCTCAACAAGCAACCACCTCCCACCCACGTTAAACCACGAGGAGCCACCAGTCATCCGGTGAGTTAACCAGCCTTGGGCCTGTAATCCAGGCCTCTGGCTCTGGTGAACTTGTGTCACTCATTCTCATTAGTAGGCCTATTGTGCCTGAAACTAGTAGAAATAGAATGAGGGTTAACTCGACGGAAACTCAGGGGGTGAATTGTCTTGGGAATACAGCTGACAATATAACGCTAGGCCTAGATTAACATTTCGCTCATTTTGCAGTGATAATTCAACCAGTGTTTAGTCCCAGACCCAGGGAAAATGCAAGTGCTAGCGATTAGGGCCTATTTTAATGTCACGCCATAGCACATGTAGATGTGGACCTAGCCTGCAGTTAATTTTAATCACTTGGCTGTGGATCAAGGTCTAGGCCTAGGGGTCTAAATTTTGAAATTGCTACCAATTCAGATAAATTCATACAGAATGGATTGATACATAGGCCTATTAATTGGGTACAAACGTCGTTTAAACTGAAGAAATTAGTGGTATTACCACTGCCGCATAGTTGAAAATATAAATAAATATCGAGCCCGGGCCTAACGTTAGCCTGGCCTGGACCTGGTCTTACTCAGGACTACAACGTAGTGCCCGGCTTGGCCAATAACACTGAATCATTGTAATTCCGAAGCCGGTTGTTTAGATTTTTGGGGTAGTCTAGACTGTACGTCAGAAGTAGGCTAGATTAGATCTGGATAAATTAAAGATCTAATAATGCCTAAATTATATTAAATTTTCATAATTTTGGCCAGATTTGATACGTATAGGGTTACAATATCCATCTAGGACCAGAATTAGGCCTAATTCTAAGACGCCGTTTTTGCAATTGGAGAAATGCCCGAACTTTTTTCAAATTAAATTGAATGGGAAAAGTCAATTCTTCGTCAGATCCAGTCTACTGCCAGTTCTGTGCGCAGCCTACAGCTACATGTAGGCCTACATCTTTAATATCAACTTCACAATGGAAGTTAGGCTAGAGCCTAGGCCTAGTTCTATTTCTGAGTAGATGTAGCCATAGACTAGACTTGTCTGTTTTAGGCCCTGGTTCAGCTGGCAGATAAACCATAAAGGCCGTCTATATTATGCGCAATAAATCAGCTTGAAAGATAAATGTTGACCTCTTTGATTTAATTTGGATGGTTGGTCGAGCGAGATGGTCTCGAATTTATCCCTGTCCGGCTAGCTTGAAATGTTATTGAATGGAATTCTCTCAGTCTTTCAACAAAAAGTGAATAAATAAAGAAAAAAAAATAATAATAATGAAGAAGAAAAAAAAAAAAAAATAATAAATAAATAAATATAGAGATAGATGGAAAACATACACGGTAAATAAAGGAACAATAGACTTGGTAGTATTGATAATGGAATATAAGAATAAATATCCAAGATCTACGCCTTGAAGCATCAATAATGGTACGGTTCATACGCCTTGAAAGGAGGTTGGTATTTGGAATTAGGTTTGTATGGAATGGATGTCGATGTTTGGGACTGCTTTTGAGTTTTAAATCTCGAGAAAACACAGTAACGGTCAATTTACCATGCACTCACCAATGCGAACTAGCATGGAACTCCTACCTCAATCTGGATAGTATTATTACCAATAGTGTGCAATATTGTTGCCCTCTTTTGGAAGGGGCAAGTTCAAGGGGTTCGGCAAGCAGCGATTGTTTTTTATATAGCGCTTTGTCAATCTTCAACACAATAAAATCTTACAATTTATGGTTGAAGAATAATAGTACAGGAGCCTAGATTGCCCGTGAGCATGGTGAGTAGTTGGAACTGAGATGATATCGACTATATCATGAATGACAACAATTGTAATAATAATTTTGCTAGTAATGTTAATAGCGGTAAATATAAATAAAGTTGAAACAATAATTCCGGAAGGGGTCAAGTGGAAATTAATGGATATAGACAGGCGGGCATGGGCTTGTATTCGGATGTGGCTGAGCCCTGTTAAAAGCTTCGGTCATAATTTCCATGTGTTGCGTTTTTTTTTTTTTTTAATACAATACATGCAAATGAAGTAAGCCATTTAGTTCAAGTGTACATGTAGGTGAACGGGTGAACCTGGAAATGAAGTCGTAAATGTCTTATGTGATAAAATGGGTGGTATTTACCCAACTGTAGTAGTTTGGATAATTGGTTTTCGGGGGAGGATGGCAGTGCATTCTTGTAATTCAGATGATGTTACGCAGATACACATCCATGGTTTCTATCAAAAGAAAGCCACGGATTACTTACTCAGCACGTTTCATAAATGTACAGGTGGCTGCTTTTTGGAATTGATCAGTGAGGGGAATATGGGTGACCAGTGGTCTTCTGCTGATTTTGCAAGAGCTTAAAGGGATTGGTTAACATTGGTTTGACTTTAAAAAAAAAAAAAAAAAAATTTGAGCTAGAAGGTCACACTTGTCATCTGCGTCTGTGATATGTTACAAAAATGAAGCCAAGAAAAAATTGCGTTCGAAAATAATTATATAGTTTTTCAAAATTGAAATATAAAGTGACCGGAAATACCATCTTAATTTCATCCCATACACTTATGCGTACTATTCAAGCATCTATAAGACGCCTAATTACAAAATCGGGGTTTGCCTTGTAGTTTTAGCTTTTCATTCTCAATAATGGTTGTTTTCAGGGTTTATTAGTGTGATACATGCACTTGTACGCATATTTCATCTTGGTTTGAGAAATTTTTAAATCGGCAGCCCGCAAAGTTAAACAATACTTTTAATATTGGCGGGATGTAGAAAAATAAATAAATGAAAAAAAAGGAACTTAACAAAAAATAAAATAAAGGCGTCTGCAATTTGGCTTATTTCTGTAGTTTTAGAGGTTATAAACAGTGTATGAATATTGTTGATTATGATACTCTTCTGCTACAACTATTAGTTAAAATAAATTGATTAACAAGCCAAAATAAATGAAAAAAAAAATATTCATAAATTTGATAACTGGAAAACAGAGATAAAAAGTCGGGAGCTACGTGCATGAGAAGAGCAAGTAAATCTTAATTGGCCTTAAGTTTAAATAGGCATGCTTCTGCCGAAAGTTCTTTATGTCAATGGAATGTGTATAGTTTACATGCAACACCAAATTAACAGAATTAGGGTATTTACACGCACAATACAACTCCGGCTTAAAGAGAATTAGGTGATTTTAACATGATCCATGACAAATCAACCTGAAAAGGAATTATGGGTATTTTACATGTCCCAACGCAAGTCCAAAGTAAAAAGAAGTATGGGTAATTACAGATGCCAATTTAACTTCAACTTAAATATAAATCAGAGTAGTTGCCGTCAATATGAGTTTATATCGCCAGAGATCTGGTACATTTAAATGAATCGAATCTTGTGGAAACATGAAACCTAAGCCGGTTATCAATTACCATGGGCAACGCCAATACAGGCAAATAAAGGAAAGGACTAGACAAATCCGTGGAATGTATGCTTACATGTACTTTGATTATTCATCAGAACTCACAATTTCTTGCAGAATCCACTGGCATAAATAATGCTCATATGAACAGATGTTGGGGTCATTTTTCAGGTTCAGTAAACTCACTACCACAATTGATAGTTATTTTTGAATATCATTAAGGGTATTTACATGCCGTGTCCCAATGCAACTCCAGCTTAGATATAATTATATATAATTACATTTACCATATTATATCCATACATCTGGATACCAATAAATTTTCTCATACTGACATGCATGTACGGCATAGGCTACCATAAAGAATATATACTCGGAAAGATTTCTGGTTTCTCCTTGCAGGGCTCGAAGAATCTGGCTGTTTGGCGACAGCTTACAATGAGGGCTCGGGAGAGGGCCGTCACCACGGGGAACCACAACCTTGGGGGCTGACTAAAGGCTACGAGGTGTACTAGTTGGTGGAGCCGTGGGGGTACTACGCTTCCCAACTGCCCGAGTGACCTCCAAGGGGGATCGACTGAGATACAGCCCCATACCAACCTTAATAATCATTCACGTGGGATCCAATGGATTCAATGATTGGGCAGCTATATAGTGCCAAAGAAAGTAGACAAGCTGGAGATAACGCACTGAATTCAACCAGAGCTCTACGGCCTTGGTGCGACATATATATGTTTCTCAAGCATCTTGCCACGCCTTACTATTATGCACAAGAAAGAACTATCACCTCACAGGCAGCTAGTGACAATGTCAGGAAATCTGTGAACGAGTATATATGCCAAGAGAAGGATTCGGTGCATGCACAATGCGTCATTTATCAACCACATCTTACACTATCATGAACACCGGTACTACAACAGAGGTGGCATCCAACGGTCAGACGAAGGAAGTGACATCCTGACTAGTGATTTCAATAGGGCAGGTTAATTTGCCCTCACTGGACAAGACTTGAATGAATAAGAGAGCTCTAAGAGTCCCAGGATTGGCGAGTGCGATTCCTTTAATTGATCTGGGAATAGCGAAGGAAAGACACTGGACGTGCAGGGAAGTGTTGTTTAATTACACAACCCATGATATGGCACTCATACTATTATAATGGTTTTTCTCATGCTTATATTGGTTCGTTATCTTTTTAACCAAACGGTACCTTCGGCTCATACCGAAGAGAAATACAAGAGAAACATTAAGATTTAATGAACGAATGAGTAACACCGACAAATAAATTCAATAGATCAATAGCACGAAGTGCTCAAAGGTTAGCAACTGGCATTAAGACAAGCTGATAGTTTTGAATTTAGTTTGGTTATACCTTACAATGCAATCACATCTGTCATATTGGCGTGGGTGCATGGACACTCGCACCTGATTGGACATGGGTAATAGTGAAAATAAACTTGGGAGTTAATTAATGAACAGAGAACCTCTTTCTTCAAAATGGCAAGATATACAGAAACAGTGCCTATCCAATGGTTCTTTTCTTGGTACGAAATTTGCTCTGGTCAGTGCTTAATGGTAACTACTTTGGTGCAAATGAACAAATCAAAGAATTGGCAAAAAAAAAAAAAAAAAAAAAAAAAAAAAAAAAAAAAAAAAAAAAAAAAAAAATTATGGGTGTTGTTTGGGGGCATTTGTTTTGGGGGTGCTTTTTAGTACTTGGCAATTTCATTATCATTTCTCGAAGCATGCAGGGGATGGAATGACCAAGAGCTCTGTGAGCCAATGGCGGGGAAAGGCCAAGATTATCGGATATTTCGTAGGGGGATCCCCGTCCCAGGCAACTGGGACACTGGGTGGAGCCACCATCCTCCCAGCTGGTCACGTGACTCGTGACCCGGTTCCCCCTATGTGGTTAATTCTTAGCCTTACTCTCTCCTTCCTCTGCAGGCATTGACATTTATTGATATTACTGCGATACACATGTTTGTGAAGTATTGGTGTATTAATTAATGTTTGATATTACTGTGATACACAAGTATGTGAAATATTTGGGTAACAATTCCCGAACGGAAATTAAAAGTTGAGAATATGGCAATATCTGGTATATCGTGTAGTATTTCTTCTCACAATATGTTTATTCGATTATCGAATAAATTCTATTGGGAGAGAATACAAGTTTTAGTATGTAAACAAATATTGACTATGAACCAGTTCACTGCCCTTCAGAAGGAGGTCAAGTTCACGTGTACTTCTGTTGGGGGAAGTCGGTCAAAACGCGCACCCGGAAGGATTGTATCACATTAAAGCGTGCGCGGTAATTTTACACATCCGAAATGCGCTAATGCCCTGAATGCGCGATCAGCGCGGATGAAATCGAGTCATTCACTTTTTAATTTCCGTCCGGGAAAGACATTTTCCCACCTCCCACCCCTCATTCCTCATGTATTGATGTTCCTTAAGGTGCATTTACGGATTCCGTCGATATATCTAATCAGTGGATTTTCTTTTTAGCCAAGGGTTGAAAAAAGAAAGAGAAAAAAAATAATAATATATATATCTTATCAGTATAACATGCGAGACGGGCACGAATGGGTAGCATTAATGAAATAATTAGCATTCACTGTGCTAGGAATGGTAAAATATGATTACTATGATACATAACACATGTAATTGGTAGAAAACCTGGACTATTGGCCAACAGATGGTTGGTACAAAGCTATTACCTCATGGTTATACTCTAGGGGAAGTTTGGACTTTCAGTTGTCAATGGGGTGGCTAAATGAGTTTGCATGTCTTGTTGCTTAGTAAGATTCATTTATGTATCTTCATAGGCTGATTTTATGTTTTTGTAAAGAAATGGATGGCTGGTTGGGGTTGTACCAGGAGTAACTCCTTGGTTGTATACACATATTTGGTTGGCTGGTTGGGGTTGTTTATTATTGGCTGGATGGTTGGGGTTGTTATCAACAAGACTTTAGGCCAACAGATGGTTGGTACAAAGCTATTACCTCGTGGTTATACTCTAAGGGAAATTTGGACTTTCAGTTGTCCATGGGGTGGCTAAATTAGTTTGCATGTCTTGTTGCTTAGTAAGATTCATTTATGTATCTTCATAGGTTGATTTATGGTTTGGTAAAGAATTGGATGGCTGGTTGGGGTTGTACACATATTATTTTGGTTGGCTGGTTGGAGTTGTTAAGTATTTGGCTGGATGGCTGGGGTTGTTATTAACAAGACTATTGGCCAACAGTTGGTTGGTACAAAGCTATTACCTCACGGTTATACTCGAGAGGAAGTTTTGGACTTTCAGTTGTCAATGGGGTGGGTAAATGAGTTTGCATGTCTTGTTGCTTAGTAAGATTCATTTATGTATCTTCATAGGCTGATTTTATGGTTTTGTAAAGAAATGGATGGCTGGTTGGGGTTGTACCAAGGAGTAACTCCTTGGTTGTATACACATATTTTGGTTGGCTGGTTGGGGTTGTTAAATATTTGGCTGGATGGTTGGGGTTGTTATCAACAAGACTTTAGGCCAACAGATGGTTGGTACAAAGCTATTACCTCGTGCAACTCTAGAGGAAGTTTGGACTTTCAGTTGTCCATGGAGTAGCTAAATGAGTTTGCATGTCTTGTTGCTTAGTAAGATTCATTTATGTATCTTCATAGGCTGATATATGGTTTTGTAAAGAAATGGATGGCTGGTTGGGGTTGTTAAATATTTGGCTGGATGGTTGGGGTTGTTATTAACAGGACGTTGTAACCTGTAAACGACATGCATCTTGGGTGTTTTTTAGTACTTGGCAATTTCATTATCATTTCTCGAAGCATGCAGGGGATGGAATGACCAAGAGCTCTGTGAGCCAATGGCGGGGAAAGGCCAAGATTATCGGATATTTCGTAGGGGGATCCCCGTCCCAGGCAACTGGGACACTGGGTGGAGCCACCATCCTCCCAGCTGGTCACGTGACTCGTGACCCGGTTCCCCCTATGTGGTTAATTCTTAGCCTTACTCTCTCCTTCCTCTGCAGGCATTGACATTTATTGATATTACTGCGATACACATGTTTGTGAAGTATTGGTGTATTAATTAATGTTTGATATTACTGTGATACACAAGTATGTGAAATATTTGGGTAACAATTCCCGAACGGAAATTAAAAGTTGAGAATATGGCAATATCTGGTATATCGTGTAGTATTTCTTCTCACAATATATGTATTTACACATCCGACTTATTCCATAAAAAATTACATTTACATATCGAACTACTTCTAAAAAAATATCGAGGAGTGTTAGTAGATCAGATCATTTCTGTATCAGATGAAGATAATATATGTATTTACACATCCGAGTTATTCCATAAAAAATTACTTCTAAAAAATATCGAGGAGTGTTAGTAGATTAGATCATTTCTGTATCAGATGAAGATAATATATGTATTTACACATCCTAGTTATTCCATAAAAAATTACATTTACATATCTAACTACTTCTAAAAAAATATCGAGGAGTGTTAGTAGATCAGATCATTTCTGTATCAGATAAAGATAATATATGTATTTACACATCCGAGTTATTCCACAAAAAAATACATTTACATATCGAACTATTTCTAAAAAATATCGAGGAGTGTAAGTAGATCAGATCATTTCTGTATCAGATGAAGATGATATATGTATTTACACATCCGAGTTACTCCATAGAAAATTACATTTACATATCGAACTACTTCTAAAAAAATGTCGAGGAGTGTTAGTAGATCAGATCATTTCTGTATCAGATGAAGATAATATATGTATTTACACATCCGAGTTATTCCACAAAAAATTACATTTACATATCGAACTACTTCTAAAAAATATCGAGGAGTGTTAGTGGATCAGATCATTTCTGTATCAGATGAAGATAATATATGTATTTACACATCCGAGTTATTCCATAAAAAATTACATTTACATATCGAACTACTTCTAAAAAAATATCGAGGAGTGTTAGTAGATCAGATCATTTCTGTATCAGATGAAGATAATATATGTATTTACACATCCGAGTTATTCCATAAAAAATTACATTTACATATCGAACTACTTCTAAAAAAATATCGAGGAGTGTTAGTAGATCAGATCATTTCTGTATCAGATGAAGATAATATATGGATTTACACATCCGAGTTATTCCACAAAAAATTACATTTACATATCGAACTACTTCTAAAAAATATCGAGGAGTGTTAGTAGATCAGATCATTTCTGTATCAGATGAAGATAATATATGTATTTACACATCCGAGTTATTCCATAAAAAATTACATTTACATATCGAACTACTTCTAATAAAATATCGAGGAGTGTTAGTAGATCAGATCATTTCTGTATCAGATGAAGATAATATATGTATTTACACATCCGAGTTATTCCATAAAAAATTACATTTACATATCGAACTACTTCTAATAAAATATCGAGGAGTGTTAGTAGATCAGATCATTTCTGTATCAGATGAAGATAATATATGTATTTACACATCCGAGTTATTCCATAAAAAATTACATTTACATATCGAACTACTTCTAAAAATATCGAGGAGTGTTAGTAGATCAGATTATTTCTGTATCAGATGAAGATAATATATGTATTTACACATCCGAGTTATTCCATAAAAAATTACATTTACATATCGAACTACTTCTAAAAAAATATCGAGGGGTGTTAGTAGATCAGATCATTTCTGTATCAGATGAAGATAATATATGGATTTACACATCCGAGTTATTCCACAAAAAATTACATTTACATATCGAACTACTTCTAAAAAATATCGAGGAGTGTTAGTAGATCAGATCATTTCTGTATCAGATGAAGATAATATATGTATTTACACATCCGAGTTATTCCATAAAAAATTACATTTACATATCGAACTACTTCTAATAAAATATCGAGGAGTGTTAGTAGATCAGATCATTTCTGTATCAGATGAAGATAATATATGTATTTACACATCCGAGTTATTCCATAAAAAATTACATTTACATATCGAACTACTTCTAAAAAATATCGAGGAGTGTTAGTAGATCAGATCATTTCTGTATCAGATGAAGATAATATATGTATTTACACATCCGAGTTATTCCATAAAAAATTACATTTACATATCGAACTACTTCTAAAAAAATATCGAGGAGTGTTAGTAGATCAGATCATTTCTGTACCAGATGAAGATAATATATGGATTTACACATCCGAGTTATTCCACAAAAAATTACATTTACATATCGAACTACTTCTAAAAAATATCGAGGAGTGTTAGTAGATCAGATCATTTCTGTATCAGATGAAGATAATATATGTATTTACACATCCGAGTTATTCCATAAAAAATTACATTTACATATCGAACTACTTCTAATAAAATATCGAGGAGTGTTAGTAGATCAGATCATTTCTGTATCAGATGAAGATAATATATGTATTTACACATCCGAGTTATTCCATAAAAAATTACATTTACATATCGAACTACTTCTAAAAAATATCGAGGAGTGTTAGTAGATCAGATTATTTCTGTATCAGATGAAGATAATATATGTATTTACACATCCGAGTTATTCCATAAAAAATTACATTTACATATCGAACTACTTCTAAAAAAATATCGAGGGGTGTTAGTAGATCAGATCATTTCTGTATCAGATGAAGATAATATATGTATTTACACATCCGAGTTATTCCATAAAAAATTACATTTACATATCGAACTACTTCTAAAAAAATATCGAGGAGTGTTAGTAGATTAGATCATTTCTGTATCAGATGAACATAATATATTTATTTACACATCCGAGTTATTCCATAAAAAATTACATTTACATATCGAACTACTTCTAAAAAATATCGAGGAGTGTTAGTAGATCAGATCATTTCCGTATCAGATGAAGATAATATATGTATTTACACATCCGAGTTATTCCATAAAAAATTACTTCTAAAAAATATCGAGGAGTGTTAGTAGATCAGATCGTTTCTGTATCAGATGAAGATAATATATGTATTTACACATCCGAGTTATTCCATAAAAAATTACATTTACATATCGAACTACTTCTAAAAAAATATCGAGGAGTGTTAGTAGATCAGATCATTTCTGTATCAGATGAAGATAATATATGTATTTACACATCCGAGTTATTCCATAAAAAATTACATTTACACATCTGACTACTTCTAAAAAAATATCGAGGAGTGTTAGTAGATCAGATCGTTTCTGTATCAGATGAAGATAATATATGTATTTACACATCCGAGTTATTCCATAAAAAATTACATTTACATATCGAACTACTTCTGAAAAAATATCGAGGAGTGTTAGTAGATCAGATCATTTCTGTATCAGATGAAGATAATATATGTATTTACACATCCGAGTTATTCCACAAAAAAATACATTTACATATCGAACTACTTCTAAAAATATCGAGGAGTGTAAGTAGATCAGATCATTTCTGTATCAGATGAAGATAATATATGTATTTACACATCCGAGTTATTCCATAAAAAATTACTTCCAAAAAATATCGAGGAGTGTTAGTAGATCAGATCGTTTCTGTATCAGATGAAGATAATATATGTATTTACACATCCGAGTTATTCTATAAAAAATTACATTTACATATCGAACTACTTCTAAAAAATATCGAGGAGTGTTAGTAGATTAGATCATTTCTGTATCAGATGAAGATAATATATGTATTTACACATCCGAGTTATTCCATAAAAAATTACATTTACATATCGAACTACTTCTAAAAAAATATCGAGGAGTGTTAGCAGATCAGATCATTTCTGTATCAGATGAAGATAATATGTGTATTTACACATCCGAGTTATTCCATAAAAAATTACATTTACATATCGAACTACTTCTAAAAAATATCGAGGAGTGTTAGTATATCAGATCATTTCTGTATCAGATGAAGATAATATATGTATTTACACATCCGAGTTATTCCATAAAAAAATACATTTACATATCGAACTACTTCTAAAAAATATCGAGGAGTGTTAGTAGATCAGATTATTTCCGTATCAGATGAAGATAATATATGTATTTACACATCCGACTTATTCCATAAAAAATTACATTTACATATCGAACTACTTCTAAAAAAATATCGAGGAGTGTTAGTAGATCAGATCATTTCTGTATCAGATGAAGATAATATATGTATTTACACATCCGAGTTATTCCATAAAAAATTACTTCTAAAAAATATCGAGGAGTGTTAGTAGATTAGATCATTTCTGTATCAGATGAAGATAATATATGTATTTACACATCCTAGTTATTCCATAAAAAATTACATTTACATATCTAACTACTTCTAAAAAAATATCGAGGAGTGTTAGTAGATCAGATCATTTCTGTATCAGATAAAGATAATATATGTATTTACACATCCGAGTTATTCCACAAAAAAATACATTTACATATCGAACTATTTCTAAAAAATATCGAGGAGTGTAAGTAGATCAGATCATTTCTGTATCAGATGAAGATGATATATGTATTTACACATCCGAGTTACTCCATAGAAAATTACATTTACATATCGAACTACTTCTAAAAAAATGTCGAGGAGTGTTAGTAGATCAGATCATTTCTGTATCAGATGAAGATAATATATGTATTTACACATCCGAGTTATTCCACAAAAAATTACATTTACATATCGAACTACTTCTAAAAAATATCGAGGAGTGTTAGTGGATCAGATCATTTCTGTATCAGATGAAGATAATATATGTATTTACACATCCGAGTTATTCCATAAAAAATTACATTTACATATCGAACTACTTCTAAAAAAATATCGAGGAGTGTTAGTAGATCAGATCATTTCTGTATCAGATGAAGATAATATATGTATTTACACATCCGAGTTATTCCATAAAAAATTACATTTACATATCGAACTACTTCTAAAAAAAATATCGAGGAGTGTTAGTAGATCAGATCATTACTGTATCAGATGAAGATAATATATGTATTTACACATCCGAGTTATTCCACAAAAAATTACATTTACATATCGAACTACTTCTAAAAAATATCGAGGAGTGTTAGTAGATCAGATCATTTCTGTATCAGATGAAGATAATATATGTATTTACACATCCGAGTTATTCCATAAAAAATTACATTTACATATCGAACTACTTCTAAAAAAATATCGAGGAGTGTTAGTAGATCAGATCATTTCTGTATCAGATGAAGATAATATATGTATTTACACATCCGAGTTATTCCATAAAAAATTACATTTACATATCGAACTACTTCTAATAAAATATCGAGGAGTGTTAGTAGATCAGATCATTTCTGTATCAGATGAAGATAATATATGTATTTACACATCCGAGTTATTCCATAAAAAATTACATTTACATATCGAACTACTTCTAAAAAATATCGAGGAGTGTTAGTAGATCAGATTATTTCTGTATCAGATGAAGATAATATATGTATTTACACATCCGAGTTATTCCATAAAAAATTACATTTACATATCGAACTACTTCTAAAAAAATATCGAGGGGTGTTAGTAGATCAGATCATTTCTGTATCAGATGAAGATAATATATGGATTTACACATCCGAGTTATTCCACAAAAAATTACATTTACATATCGAACTACTTCTAAAAAATATCGAGGAGTGTTAGTAGATCAGATCATTTCTGTATCAGATGAAGATAATATATGTATTTACACATCCGAGTTATTCCATAAAAAATTACATTTACATATCGAACTACTTCTAATAAAATATCGAGGAGTGTTAGTAGATCAGATCATTTCTGTATCAGATGAAGATAATATATGTATTTACACATCCGAGTTATTCCATAAAAAATTACATTTACATATCGAACTACTTCTAAAAAATATCGAGGAGTGTTAGTAGATCAGATCATTTCTGTATCAGATGAAGATAATATATGTATTTACACATCCGAGTTATTCCATAAAAAATTACATTTACATATCGAACTACTTCTAAAAAAATATCGAGGAGTGTTAGTAGATCAGATCATTTCTGTATCAGATGAAGATAATATATGGATTTACACATCCGAGTTATTCCACAAAAAATTACATTTACATATCGAACTACTTCTAAAAAATATCGAGGAGTGTTAGTAGATCAGATCATTTCTGTATCAGATGAAGATAATATATGTATTTACACATCCGAGTTATTCCATAAAAAATTACATTTACATATCGAACTACTTCTAATAAAATATCGAGGAGTGTTAGTAGATCAGATCATTTCTGTATCAGATGAAGATAATATATGTATTTACACATCCGAGTTATTCCATAAAAAATTACATTTACATATCGAACTACTTCTAAAAAATATCGAGGAGTGTTAGTAGATCAGATTATTTCTGTATCAGATGAAGATAATATATGTATTTACACATCCGAGTTATTCCATAAAAAATTACATTTACATATCGAACTACTTCTAAAAAAATATCGAGGGGTGTTAGTAGATCAGATCATTTCTGTATCAGATGAAGATAATATATGTATTTACACATCCGAGTTATTCCATAAAAAATTACATTTACATATCGAACTACTTCTAAAAAAATATCGAGGAGTGTTAGTAGATTAGATCATTTCTGTATCAGATGAACATAATATATTTATTTACACATCCGAGTTATTCCATAAAAAATTACATTTACATATCGAACTACTTCTAAAAAATATCGAGGAGTGTTAGTAGATCAGATCATTTCCGTATCAGATGAAGATAATATATGTATTTACACATCCGAGTTATTCCATAAAAAATTACTTCTAAAAAATATCGAGGAGTGTTAGTAGATCAGATCGTTTCTGTATCAGATGAAGATAATATATGTATTTACACATCCGAGTTATTCCATAAAAAATTACATTTACATATCGAACTACTTCTAAAAAAATATCGAGGAGTGTTAGTAGATCAGATCATTTCTGTATCAGATGAAGATAATATATGTATTTACACATCCGAGTTATTCCATAAAAAATTACATTTACACATCTGACTACTTCTAAAAAAATATCGAGGAGTGTTAGTAGATCAGATCGTTTCTGTATCAGATGAAGATAATATATGTATTTACACATCCGAGTTATTCCATAAAAAATTACATTTACATATCGAACTACTTCTGAAAAAATATCGAGGAGTGTTAGTAGATCAGATCATTTCTGTATCAGATGAAGATAATATATGTATTTACACATCCGAGTTATTCCATAAAAAATTACATTTACATATCGAACTACTTCTAAAAAATATCGAGGAGTGTTAGTATATCAGATCATTTCTGTATCAGATGAAGATAATATATGTCTTTACACATCCAAGTTATTCCATAAAAAAATACATTTACATATCGAACTACTTCTAAAAAATATCGAGGAGTGTTAGTAGATCAGATTATTTCCGTATCAGATGAAGATAATATATGTATTTACACATCCGACTTATTCCATAAAAAATTACATTTACATATCGAACTACTTCTAAAAAAATATCGAGGAGTGTTAGTAGATCAGATCATTTCTGTATCAGATGAAGATAATATATGTATTTACACATCCGAGTTATTCCATAAAAAATTACTTCTAAAAAATATCAAGGAGTGTTAGTAGATTAGATCATTTCTGTATCAGATGAAGATAATATATGTATTTACACATCCGAGTTATTCCATAAAAAATTACATTTACATATCTAACTACTTCTAAAAAAAATATCGAGGAGTGTTAGTAGATCAGATCATTTCTGTATCAGATGAAGATAATATATGTATTTACACATCCGAGTTATTCCACAAAAAATACATTTACATATCGAACTACTTCTAAAAAATATCGAGGAGTGTAAGTAGATCAGATCATTTCTGTATCAGATGAAGATAATATATGTATTTACACATCCGAGTTATTCCATAAAAAATTACTTCTAAAAAATATCGAGGAGTGTTAGTAGATCAGATCGTTTCTGTATCAGATGAAGATAATATATGTATTTACACATCCGAGTTATTCCATAAAAAATTACATTTACATATCGAACTACTTCTAAAAAAATATCGAGGAGTGTTAGTAGATTAGATCATTTCTGTATCAGATGAAGATAATATATGTATTTACACATCCGAGTTATTCCATAAAAAATTACATTTACATATCGAACTACTTCTAAAAAAATATCGAGGAGTGTTAGTAGATCAGATCATTTCTGTATCAGATGAAGATAATATATGTATTTACACATCCGAGTTATTCCATAAAAATTACTTCTAAAAAAATATCGAGGAGTGTTAGTAGATCAGATCGTTTCTGTATCAGATGAAGATAATATATGTATTTACACATCCGAGTTATTCCATAAAAAATTACATTTACATATCGAACTACTTCTAAAAAAATATCGAGGAGTGTTAGTAGATCAGATCATTTCTGTATCAGATGAAGATAATATGTATTTACACATCCGAGTTATTCCATAAAAAATTACATTTACATATCGAACTACTTCTAAAAAATATCGAGGAGTGTTAGTATATCAGATCATTTCTGTATCAGATGAAGATAATATATGTATTTACACATCCGAGTTATTCCATAAAAAATTACTTCTAAAAAATATCGAGGAGTGTTAGTAGATTAGATCATTTCTGTATCAGATGAAGATAATATATGTATTTACACATCCGAGTTATTCCATAAAAAATTACATTTACATATCGAACTACTTCTAAAAAAAATATCGAGGAGTGTTAGTAGATCAGATCATTTCTGTATCAGATGAAGATAATATATGTATTTACACATCCGAGTTATTCCATAAAAAAATACATTTACATATCGAACTACTTCTAAAAAATATCGAGGAGTGTTAGTAGATCAGATTATTTCCGTATCAGATGAAGATAATATATGTATTTACACATCCGACTTATTCCATAAAAAATTACATTTACATATCGAACTACTTCTAAAAAAATATCGAGGAGTGTTAGTAGATCAGATCATTTCTGTATCAGATGAAGATAATATATGTATTTACACATCCGAGTTATTCCATAAAAATTACTTCTAAAAAAATATCGAGGAGTGTTAGTAGATTAGATCATTTCTGTATCAGATGAAGATAATATATGTATTTACACATCCTAGTTATTCCATAAAAAATTACATTTACATATCTAACTACTTCTAAAAAAATATCGAGGAGTGTTAGTAGATCAGATCATTTCTGTATCAGATAAAGATAATATATGTATTTACACATCCGAGTTATTCCACAAAAAAATACATTTACATATCGAACTACTTCTAAAAAATATCGAGGAGTGTAAGTAGATCAGATCATTTCTGTATCAGATGAAGATGATATATGTATTTACACATCCGAGTTACTCCATAGAAAATTACATTTACATATCGAACTACTTCTAAAAAAATGTCGAGGAGTGTTAGTAGATCAGACCATTTCTGTATCAGATGAAGATAATATATGTATTTACACATCCGAGTTATTCCACAAAAAATTACATTTACATATCGAACTACTTCTAAAAAAATATCGAGGAGTGTTAGTAGATCAGATCATTTCTGTATCAGATGAAGATAATATATGTATTTACACATCCGAGTTATTCCATAAAAAATTACATTTACATATCGAACTACTTCTAAAAAAATATCGAGGAGTGTTAGTAGATCAGATCATTTCTGTATCAGATGAAGATAATATATGTATTTACACATCCGAGTTATTCCATAAAAAATTACATTTACATATCGAACTACTTCTAAAAAAATATCGAGGAGTGTTAGTAGATCAGATCATTTCTGTATCAGATGAAGATAATATATGGATTTACACATCCGAGTTATTCCACAAAAAATTACATTTACATATCGAACTACTTCTAAAAAATATCGAGGAGTGTTAGTAGATCAGATCATTTCTGTATCAGATGAAGATAATATATGTATTTACACATCCGAGTTATTCCATAAAAAATTACATTTACATATCGAACTACTTCTAATAAAATATCGAGGAGTGTTAGTAGATCAGATCATTTCTGTATCAGATGAAGATAATATATGTATTTACACATCCGAGTTATTCCATAAAAAATTACATTTACATATCGAACTACTTCTAATAAAATATCGAGGAGTGTTAGTAGATCAGATCATTTCTGTATCAGATGAAGATAATATATGTATTTACACATCCGAGTTATTCCATAAAAAATTACATTTACATATCGAACTACTTCTAAAAAATATCGAGGAGTGTTAGTAGATCAGATTATTTCTGTATCAGATGAAGATAATATATGTATTTACACATCCGAGTTATTCCATAAAAAATTACATTTACATATCGAACTACTTCTAAAAAAATATCGAGGGGTGTTAGTAGATCAGATCATTTCTGTATCAGATGAAGATAATATATGGATTTACACATCCGAGTTATTCCACAAAAAATTACATTTACATATCGAACTACTTCTAAAAAATATCGAGGAGTGTTAGTAGATCAGATCATTTCTGTATCAGATGAAGATAATATATGTATTTACACATCCGAGTTATTCCATAAAAAATTACATTTACATATCGAACTACTTCTAATAAAATATCGAGGAGTGTTAGTAGATCAGATCATTTCTGTATCAGATGAAGATAATATATGTATTTACACATCCGAGTTATTCCATAAAAAATTACATTTACATATCGAACTACTTCTAATAAAATATCGAGGAGTGTTAGTAGATCAGATCATTTCTGTATCAGATGAAGATAATATATGTATTTGCACATCCGAGTTATTCCATAAAAAATTACATTTACATATCGAACTACTTCTAATAAAATATCGAGGAGTGTTAGTAGATCAGATCATTTCTGTATCAGATGAAGATAATATATGTATTTACACATCCGAGTTATTCCATAAAAAATTACATTTACATATCGAACTACTTCTAAAAAATATCGAGGAGTGTTAGTAGATCAGATTATTTCTGTATCAGATGAAGATAATATATGTATTTACACATCCGAGTTATTCCATAAAAAATTACATTTACATATCGAACTACTTCTAAAAAAATATCGAGGGGTGTTAGTAGATCAGATCATTTCTGTATCAGATGAAGATAATATATGTATTTACACATCCGAGTTATTCCATAAAAAATTACATTTACATATCGAACTACTTCTAAAAAAATATCGAGGAGTGTTAGTAGATTAGATCATTTCTGTATCAGATGAACATAATATATTTATTTACACATCCGAGTTATTCCATAAAAAATTACATTTACATATCGAACTACTTCTAAAAAATATCGAGGAGTGTTAGTAGATCAGATCATTTCCGTATCAGATGAAGATAATATATGTATTTACACATCCGAGTTATTCCATAAAAAAATACTTCTAAAAAATATCGAGGAGTGTTAGTAGATCAGATCGTTTCTGTATCAGATGAAGATAATATATGTATTTACACATCCGAGTTATTCCATAAAAAATTACATTTACATATCGAACTACTTCTAAAAAAATATCGAGGAGTGTTAGTAGATCAGATCATTTCTGTATCAGATGAAGATAATATATGTATTTACACATCCGAGTTATTCCATAAAAAATTACATTTACACATCTGACTACTTCTAAAAAAATATCGAGGAGTGTTAGTAGATCAGATCGTTTCTGTATCAGATGAAGATAATATATGTATTTACACATCCGAGTTATTCCATAAAAAATTACATTTACATATCGAACTACTTCTGAAAAAATATCGAGGAGTGTTAGTAGATCAGATCATTTCTGTATCAGATGAAGATAATATATGTATTTACACATCCGAGTTATTCCATAAAAAATTACATTTACATATCGAACTACTTCTAAAAAATATCGAGGAGTGTTAGTATATCAGATCATTTCTGTATCAGATGAAGATAATATATGTCTTTACACATCCAAGTTATTCCATAAAAAAATACATTTACATATCGAACTACTTCTAAAAAATATCGAGGAGTGTTAGTAGATCAGATTATTTCCGTATCAGATGAAGATAATATATGTATTTACACATCCGACTTATTCCATAAAAAATTACTTCTAAAAAATATCGAGGAGTGTTAGTAGATCAGATCGTTTCTGTATCAGATGAAGATAATATATGTATTTACACATCCGAGTTATTCCATAAAAAATTACATTTACATATCGAACTACTTCTAAAAAAATATCGAGGAGTGTTAGTAGATTAGATCATTTCTGTATCAGATGAAGATAATATATGTATTTACACATCCGAGTTATTCCATAAAAAATTACATTTACATATCGAACTACTTCTAAAAAAATATCGAGGAGTGTTAGTAGATCAGATCATTTCTGTATCAGATGAAGATAATATGTGTATTTACACATCCGAGTTATTCCATAAAAAATTACATTTACATATCGAACTACTTCTAAAAAATATCGAGGAGTGTTAGTATATCAGATCATTTCTGTATCAGATGAAGATAATATATGTATTTACACATCCGAGTTATTCCACAAAAAATTACTTCTAAAAAATATCGAGGAGTGTTAGTAGATTAGATCATTTCTGTATCAGATGAAGATAATATATGTATTTACACATCCGAGTTATTCCATAAAAAATTACATTTACATATCTAACTACTTCTAAAAAAAAAAAAGAGGAGTGTTAGTAGATCAGATCATTTCTGTATCAGATGAAGATAATATATGTATTTACACATCCGAGTTATTCCACAAAAAAATACATTTACATATCGAACTACTTCTAAAAAATATCGAGGAGTGTAAGTAGATCAGATCATTTCTGTATCAGATGAAGATAATATATTTATTTACACATCCGAGTTACTCCATAGAAAATTACATTTACATATCGAACTACTTCTAAAAAAATGTCGAGGAGTGTTAGTAGATCAGATCATTTCTGTATCAGATGAAGATAATATATGTATTTACACATCCGAGTTATTCCACAAAAAATTACATTTACATATCGAACTACTTCTAAAAAATATCGAGGAGTGTTAGTAGATCAGATCATTTCTGTATCAGATGAAGATAATATATGTATTTACACATCCGAGTTATTCCATAAAAAATTACATTTACATATCGAACTACTTCTAAAAAAATATCGAGGAGTGTTAGTAGATCAGATCATTTCTGTATCAGATAAAGATAATATATGTATTTACACATCCGAGTTATTCAATAAAAAATTACATTTACATATCGAACTACTTCTAAAAAAATATCGAGGAGTGTTAGTAGATCAGATCATTTCTGTATTCGATGAAGATAATATATGTATTTACACATCCGAGTTATTCCATAAAAAATTACATTTACATATCGAACTACTTCTAAAAAATATCGAGGAGTGTTAGTAGATTAGATCATTTCTGTATCAGATGAAGATAATATATGTATTTACACATCCGAGTTATTCCATAAAAAATTACATTTACATATCGAACTACTTCTAAAAAATATCGAGGAGTGTTAGTAGATCAGATCATTTCTGTATCAGATGAAGATAATATATGTATTTACACATCCGAGTTATTCCATAAAAATTACTTCTAAAAAAATATCGAGGAGTGTTAGTAGATCAGATCATTTCTGTATCAGATGAAGATAATATATGTATTTACACATCCGAGTTATTCCATAAAAAATTACATTTACATATCGAACTACTTCTAATAAAATATCGAGGAGTGTTAGTAGATCAGATCATTTCTGTATCAGATGAAGATAATATATGTATTTACACATCCGAGTTATTCCATAAAAAATTACATTTACATATCGAACTACTTCTAAAAAATATCGAGGAGTGTTAGTAGATCAGATTATTTCTGTATCAGATGAAGATAATATATGTATTTACACATCCGAGTTATTCCATAAAAAATTACATTTACATATCGAACTACTTCTAAAAAAATATCGAGGGGTGTTAGTAGATCAGATCATTTCTGTATCAGATGAAGATAATATATGGATTTACACATCCGAGTTATTCCACAAAAAATTACATTTACATATCGAACTACTTCTAAAAAATATCGAGGAGTGTTAGTAGATCAGATCATTTCTGTATCAGATGAAGATAATATATGTATTTACACATCCGAGTTATTCCATAAAAAATTACATTTACATATCGAACTACTTCTAATAAAATATCGAGGAGTGTTAGTAGATCAGATCATTTCTGTATCAGATGAAGATAATATATGTATTTACACATCCGAGTTATTCCATAAAAAATTACATTTACATATCGAACTACTTCTAAAAAATATCGAGGAGTGTTAGTAGATCAGATCATTTCTGTATCAGATGAAGATAATATATGTATTTACACATCCGAGTTATTCCATAAAAAATTACATTTACATATCGAACTACTTCTAAAAAAATATCGAGGAGTGTTAGTAGATCAGATCATTTCTGTATCAGATGAAGATAATATATGGATTTACACATCCGAGTTATTCCACAAAAAATTACATTTACATATCGAACTACTTCTAAAAAATATCGAGGAGTGTTAGTAGATCAGATCATTTCTGTATCAGATGAAGATAATATATGTATTTACACATCCGAGTTATTCCATAAAAAATTACATTTACATATCGAACTACTTCTAATAAAATATCGAGGAGTGTTAGTAGATCAGATCATTTCTGTATCAGATGAAGATAATATATGTATTTGCACATCCGAGTTATTCCATAAAAAATTACATTTACATATCGAACTACTTCTAATAAAATATCGAGGAGTGTTAGTAGATCAGATCATTTCTGTATCAGATGAAGATAATATATGTATTTACACATCCGAGTTATTCCATAAAAAATTACATTTACATATCGAACTACTTCTAAAAAATATCGAGGAGTGTTAGTAGATCAGATTATTTCTGTATCAGATGAAGATAATATATGTATTTACACATCCGAGTTATTCCATAAAAAATTACATTTACATATCGAACTACTTCTAAAAAAATATCGAGGGGTGTTAGTAGATCAGATCATTTCTGTATCAGATGAAGATAATATATGTATTTACACATCCGAGTTATTCCATAAAAAATTACATTTACATATCGAACTACTTCTAAAAAAATATCGAGGAGTGTTAGTAGATTAGATCATTTCTGTATCAGATGAACATAATATATTTATTTACACATCCGAGTTATTCCATAAAAAATTACATTTACATATCGAACTACTTCTAAAAAATATCGAGGAGTGTTAGTAGATCAGATCATTTCCGTATCAGATGAAGATAATATATGTATTTACACATCCGAGTTATTCCATAAAAATTACTTCTAAAAAAATATCGAGGAGTGTTAGTAGATCAGATCGTTTCTGTATCAGATGAAGATAATATATGTATTTACACATCCGAGTTATTCCATAAAAAATTACATTTACATATCGAACTACTTCTAAAAAAATATCGAGGAGTGTTAGTAGATCAGATCATTTCTGTATCAGATGAAGATAATATATGTATTTACACATCCGAGTTATTCCATAAAAAATTACATTTACACATCTGACTACTTCTAAAAAAATATCGAGGAGTGTTAGTAGATCAGATCGTTTCTGTATCAGATGAAGATAATATATGTATTTACACATCCGAGTTATTCCATAAAAAATTACATTTACATATCGAACTACTTCTGAAAAAATATCGAGGAGTGTTAGTAGATCAGATCATTTCTGTATCAGATGAAGATAATATATGTATTTACACATCCGAGTTATTCCATAAAAAATTACATTTACATATCGAACTACTTCTAAAAAATATCGAGGAGTGTTAGTATATCAGATCATTTCTGTATCAGATGAAGATAATATATGTCTTTACATATCCAAGTTATTCCATAAAAAAATACATTTACATATCGAACTACTTCTAAAAAATATCGAGGAGTGTTAGTAGATCAGATTATTTCCGTATCAGATGAAGATAATATATGTATTTACACATCCGACTTATTCCATAAAAAATTACATTTACATATCGAACTACTTCTAAAAAAATATCGAGGAGTGTTAGTAGATCAGATCATTTCTGTATCAGATAAAGATAATATATGTATTTACACATCCGAGTTATTCCATAAAAAATTACTTCTAAAAAATATCAAGGAGTGTTAGTAGATTAGATCATTTCTGTATCAGATGAAGATAATATATGTATTTACACATCCGAGTTATTCCATAAAAAATTACATTTACATATCTAACTACTTCTAAAAAAAATATCGAGGAGTGTTAGTAGATCAGATCATTTCTGTATCAGATGAAGATAATATATGTATTTACACATCCGAGTTATTCCACAAAAAAATACATTTACATATCGAACTACTTCTAAAAAATATCGAGGAGTGTAAGTAGATCAGATCATTTCTGTATCAGATGAAGATAATATATGTATTTACACATCCGAGTTATTCCATGAAAAATTACTTCTAAAAAATATCGAGGAGTGTTAGTAGATCAGATCGTTTCTGTATCAGATGAAGATAATATATGTATTTACACATCCGAGTTATTCCATAAAAAATTACATTTACATATCGAACTACTTCTAAAAAAATATCGAGGAGTGTTAGTAGATTAGATCATTTCTGTATCAGATGAAGATAATATATGTATTTACACATCCGAGTTATTCCATAAAAAATTACATTTACATATCGAACTACTTCTAAAAAAATATTGAGGAGTGTAAGTAGATCAGATCATTTCTGTATCAGATGAAGATAATATATGTATTAACACATCCGAGTTATTCCATAAAAATTACTTCTAAAAAAATATCGAGGAGTGTTAGTAGATCAGATCGTTTCTGTATCAGATGAAGATAATATATGTATTTACACATCCGAGTTATTCCATAAAAAATTACATTTACATATCGAACTACTTCTAAAAAAATATCGAGGAGTGTTAGTAGATTAGATCATTTCTGTATCAGATGAAGATAATATATGTATTTACACATCCGAGTTATTCCATAAAAAATTACATTTACATATCGAACTACTTCTAAAAAAATATCGAGGAGTGTTAGTAGATCAGATCATTTCTGTATCAGATGAAGATAATATATGTATTTACACATCCGAGTTATTCCATAAAAAATTACATTTACATATCGAACTACTTCTAAAAAATATCGAGGAGTGTTAGTATATCAGATCATTTCTGTATCAGATGAAGATAATATATGTATTTACACATCCGAGTTATTCCACAAAAAATTACTTCTAAAAAATATCGAGGAGTGTTAGTAGATTAGATCATTTCTGTATCAGATGAAGATAATATATGTATTTACACATCCGAGTTATTCCATAAAAAATTACATTTACATATCTAACTACTTCTAAAAAAAAAAAAGAGGAGTGTTAGTAGATCAGATCATTTCTGTATCAGATGAAGATAATATATGTATTTACACATCCGAGTTATTCCACAAAAAAATACATTTACATATCGAACTACTTCTAAAAAATATCGAGGAGTGTAAGTAGATCAGATCATTTCTGTATCAGATGAAGATAATATATTTATTTACACATCCGAGTTACTCCATAGAAAATTACATTTACATATCGAACTACTTCTAAAAAAATGTCGAGGAGTGTTAGTAGATCAGATCATTTCTGTATCAGATGAAGATAATATATGTATTTACACATCCGAGTTATTCCACAAAAAATTACATTTACATATCGAACTACTTCTAAAAAATATCGAGGAGTGTTAGTAGATCAGATCATTTCTGTATCAGATGAAGATAATATATGTATTTACACATCCGAGTTATTCCATAAAAAATTACATTTACATATCGAACTACTTCTAAAAAAATATCGAGGAGTGTTAGTAGATCAGATCATTTCTGTATCAGATAAAGATAATATATGTATTTACACATCCGAGTTATTCAATAAAAAATTACATTTACATATCGAACTACTTCTAAAAAAATATCGAGGAGTGTTAGTAGATCAGATCATTTCTGTATTCGATGAAGATAATATATGTATTTACACATCCGAGTTATTCAATAAAAAATTACATTTACATATCGAACTACTTCTAAAAAATATCGAGGAGTGTTAGTAGATTAGATCATTTCTGTATCAGATGAAGATAATATATGTATTTACACATCCGAGTTATTCCATAAAAAATTACATTTACATATCGAACGACTTCTAAAAAATATCGAGGAGTGTTAGTATATCAGATCATTTCTGTATCAGATGAAGATAATATATGTATTTACACATCCGAGTTATTCCATAAAAAATTACTTCTAAAAAATATCGAGGAGTGTTAGTAGATTAGATCATTTCTGTATCAGATGAAGATAATATATGTATTTACACATCCGAGTTATTCCATAAAAAATTACATTTACATATCGAACTACTTCTAAAAAAATATCGAGGAGTGTTAGTAGATCAGATCATTTCTGTATTCGATGAAGATAACATATGTATTTACACATCCGAGTTATTCAATAAAAAATTACATTTACATATCGAACTACTTCTAAAAAATATCGAGGAGTGTTAGTAGATTAGATCATTTCTGTATCAGATGAAGATAATATATGTATTTACACATCCGAGTTATTCCATAAAAAATTACATTTACATATCGAACTACTTCTAAAAAATATCGAGGAGTGTTAGTATATCAGATCATTTCTGTATCAGATGAAGATAATATATGTATTTACACATCCGAGTTATTCCATAAAAAATTACTTCTAAAAAAATATCGAGGAGTGTTAGTAGATTAGATCATTTCTGTATCAGATGAAGATAATATATGTATTTACACATCCGAGTTATTCCATAAAAAATTACATTTACATATCTAACTACTTCTAAAAAAAATATCGAGGAGTGTTAGTAGATCAGATCATTTCTGTATCAGATGAAGATAATATATGTATTTACACATCCGAGTTATTCCACAAAAAAATACATTTACATATCGAACTACTTCTAAAAAATATCGAGGAGTGTAAGTAGATCAGATCATTTCTGTATCAGATGAAGATAATATATTTATTTACACATCCGAGTTACTCCATAGAAAATTACATTTACATATCGAACTACTTCTAAAAAAATGTCGAGGAGTGTTAGTAGATCAGATCATTTCTGTATCAGATGAAGATAATATATGTATTTACACATCCGAGTTATTCCACAAAAAATTACATTTACATATCGAACTACTTCTAAAAAATATCGAGGAGTGTTAGTAGATCAGATCATTTCTGTATCAGATGAAGATAATATATGTATTTACACATCCGAGTTATTCCATAAAAAATTACATTTACATATCGAACTACTTCTAAAAAAATATCGAGGAGTGTTAGTAGATCAGATCATTTCTGTATCAGATGAAGATAATATATGTATTTACACATCCGAGTTATTCCATAAAAAATTACATTTACATATCGAACTACTTCTAAAAAAATATCGAGGAGTGTTAGTAGATCAGATCATTTCTGTATTCGATGAAGATAATATATGTATTTACACATCCGAGTTATTCCATAAAAAATTACATTTACATATCGAACTACTTCTAAAAAAATATCGAGGAGTGTTAGTAGATCAGATCATTTCTGTATCAGATAAAGATAATATATGTATTTACACATCCGAGTTATTCAATAAAAAATTACATTTACATATCGAACTACTTCTAAAAAATATCGAGGAGTGTTAGTAGATCAGATCATTTCTGTATCAGATGAAGATAATATATGTATTTACACATCCGAGTTATTCCATAAAAAATTACATTTACATATCGAACTACTTCTAAAAAAATATCGAGGAGTGTTAGTAGATCAGATCATTTCTGTATCAGATGAAGATAATATATATATTTACACATCCGAGTTATTCCATAAAAAAATTACATTTACATATCGAACTACTTCTAAAAAATGTCGAGGAGTGTTAGTAGATCAGATCATTTCTGTATCAGATAAAGATAATATATGTATTTACACATCCGAGTTATTCAATAAAAAATTACATTTACATATCGAACTACTTCTAAAAAAATATCGAGGAGTGTTAGTAGATCAGATCATTTCTGTATTCGATGAAGATAATATATGTATTTACACATCCGAGTTATTCCATAAAAAATTACATTTACATATCGAACTACTTCTAAAAAAATATCGAGGAGTGTTAGTAGATCAGATCATTTCTGTATCAGATAAAGATAATATATGTATTTACACATCCGAGTTATTCCATAAAAAATTACATTTACATATCGAACTACTTCTAAAAAAATATCGAGGAGTGTTAGTAGATCAGATCATTTCTGTATCAGATGAAGATAATATATGTATTTACACATCCAAGTTATTTCATAAAAAAATACATTTACATATCGAACTACTTCTAAAAAAAATATCGAGGAGTGTTAGTAGATCAGATCATTTCTGTATCAGATGAAGATAATATATGTATTTACACATCCGAGTAATTCCACAAAAAATTACATTTACATATCGAACTACTTCTAAAAAAATATCGAGGAGTGTTAGTAGATCAGATCATTTCTGTATTCGATGAAGATAATATATGTATTTACACATCCGAGTTATTCCATAAAAAATTACATTTACATATCGAACTACTTCTAAAATAATATCGAGGAGTGTTAGTAGATCAGATCATTTCTGTATCAGATGAAGATAATATATGTATTTACACATCCGAGTTATTCCATAGAAAATTACATTTACATATCGAACTACTTCTAAAAAAATGTCGAGGAGTGTTAGTAGATCAGATCATTTCTGTATCAGATGAAGATAATATATGTATTTACACATCGTATTTACATAGTTCCCTAGGGCACTTATTTTCTAGGGGAGCAGACGCGGGCGTCTTCCCGCGTCCGCTCCCCTCAAATGCCCGCTACGGGCTACCGCGTCCGCCCTAGGGGGCACTGTGACGTTTCCCGCGGCCGGCACTGTATATTATCTTCATCTGATACAGAAATGATGTGATCTACTAACACTCCTCGATATTTTTTAGAAGTAGTTCGATATGTAAATGTAATTTTTTATGGAATGACTCGGATGTGTAAATACATATATTATCTTCATCTGATACAGAAATGATCTGATCTACTAACACTCCTCGATATTATTTTAGAAGTAGTTCGATATGTAAATGTAATTTTTTATGTAATAACTCGGATGTGTAAATACATATATTATCTTCATCGAATACAGAAATGATCTAATCTACTAACACTCCTCGATACACATCCGAGTTATTCCATAAAAAAATTACATTTACATATCGAACTACTTCTAAAAAATATCGAGGAGTGTTAGTAGATCAGATCATTTCTGTATCAGATGAAGATAATATATGTATTTACACATCCGAGTCATTCCATAAAAAATTACATTTACATATCGAACTACTTCTAAAAAATATCGAGGAGTGTTAGTAGATCACATCATTTCTGTATCAGATGAAGATAATATACAGTGCCGGCCGCGGGAAACGTCACAGTGCCCCCTAGGGCGGACGCGGTAGCCCGTAGCGGGCATTTGAGGGGAGCGGACGCGGGAAGACGCCAGCGTCTGCTCCCCTAGAAAATAAGTGCCCTAGGGAACTATGTAAATACGATGTGTAAATACATATCTTATCTTCATCTGATACAGAAATGATCTGATCTACTAACACTCCTCGACATTTTTTTAGAAGTAGTTCGATATGTAAATGTAATTATCTATGGAATAACTCGGATGTGTAAATACATATATTATCTTCATCTGATACAGAAATGATCTGATCTACTAACACTCCTCGATATTATTTTAGAAGTAGTTCGATATGTAAATGTAATTTTTTATGGAATAACTCGGATGTGTAAATACATATATTATCTTCATCGAATACAGAAATGATCTGATCTACTAACACTCCTCGATATTTTTTTAGAAGTAGTTCGATATGTAAATGTAATTTTTTGTGGAATTACTCGGATGTGTAAATACATATATTATCTTCATCTGATACAGAAACGATCTGATCTACTAACACTCCTCGATACTTTTTTAGAAGTAGTTCGATATGTAAATGTATTTTTTTATGGAATAACTCGGATGTGTAAATACATATATCATCTTTATCTGATACAGAAATGATCTGATCTACTAACACTCCTCGATATTTTTTTAGAAGTAGTTCGATATGTAAATGTAATTTTTTATGGAATAACTCAGATGTGTAAATACATATATTATCTTCATCTGATACAGAAATGATCTGATCTACTAACACTCCTCGATATTTTTTAGAAGTAGTTCGATATGTAAATGTAATTTTTTATGGAATTACTCGGATGTGTAAATACATATATTATCTTCATCGAATACAGAAATGATCTGATCTACTAACACTCCTCGATATTTTTTTAGAAGTAGTTCGATATGTAAATTTAATCTTTTATGGAATAACTCGGATGTGTAAATACATATATTATCTTCATCGAATACAGAAATGATCTGATCTACTAACACTCCTCGATATTTTTTTAGAAGTAGTTCGATATGTAAATGTAATTTTTTGTGGAATAACTCGGATGTGTAAATACATATATTATCTTCATCTGATACAGAAATGATCTGATCTACTAACACTCCTCGATATTTTTTTAGAAGTAGTTCGATATGTAAATGTAATTTTTTATGGAATAACTTGGATGTGTAAATACATATATTATCTTCATCTGATACAGAAATGATGTGATCTACTAACACTCCTCGATATTTTTTTAGAAGTAGTTCGATATGTAAATGTAATTTTTTATGGAATAACTCGGATGTGTAAATACATATATTATCTTCATCGAATACAGAAATGATCTGATCTACTAACACTCCTCGATATTTTTTTAGAAGTAGTTCGATATGTAAATGTACTTTTTGGGGAATTACTCGGATGTGTAAATACATATATTATCTTCATCTGATACAGAAATGATCTGATCTACTAACACTCCTCGATATTTTTTTAGAAGTAGTTCGATATGTAAATGTAATTTTCATGGAATAACTCGGATGTGTAAATACATATATTATCTTCATCGAATACAGAAATGATCTGATCTACTAACACTCCTCGATATTTTTTTAGAAGTAGTTCGATATGTAAATGTAATTTTTTATGGAATAACTCGGATGTGTAAATACATATATTATCTTCATCTGATACAGAAATGATCTGATCTACTAACACTCCTCGATATTTTTTTAGAAGTAGTTCGATATGTAAATGTAATTTTTTATGGAATAAGTCGGATGTGTAAATACATATATTATCTTCATCTGATACAGAAATGATCTGATCTACTAACACTCCTCGATATTTTTTAGAAGTAGTTCGATATGTAAATGTAATTTTTTTATGGAATAACTCGGATGTGTAAATATATATATTATCTTCATCTGATACAGAAATGATCTGATCTACTAACACTCCTCGATATTTTTTAGAAGTAGTTCGATATGTAAATGTAATTTTTTATGGAATAACTCGGATATGTAAATACATATATTATCTTCATCTGATACAGAAATGATCTGATCTACTAACACTCCTCGATATTTTTTTAGAATTAGTTCGATATGTAAATGTAATTTTTAATGGAATAACTCGGATGTGTAAATACATATATTATCTTCATCGAATACAGAAATGATCTGATCTACTAACACTCCTCGATATTTTTTTAGAAGTAGTTCGATATGTAAATGTAATTTTTTATGGAATAACTCGGATGTGTAAATACATATATTATCTTCATCTGATACAGAAATGATCTGATCTACTAACACTCCTCGATATTTTTTTAGAAGTAGTTCGATATGTAAATGTAATTTTTTATGGAATAACTCGGATGTGTAAATACATATATTATCTTCATCTGATACAGAAATGATCTGATCTACTAACACTCCTCGATATTTTTTAGAAGTAGTTCGATATGTAAATGAATTTTTTTGTGGAATAACTCGGATGTGTAAATAGATATATAACCTATCCTAGGCTGTTTTCCCTAGGATGTTCGGCCGTGCATTCTTGGTCGAAAGAAGAGGTCTGATTTGACACATTCGTTCAAGACTGCATGTGATATTTATCTCATATCAACCATAAGTTTTCGATCATTTATCGTGGATAAAATCTGTTATGAAAATTACAAAGTTTGGGTTGATAACGGGGATTTTAGGCTTTTCACCGAATGACTTATTGTGTTGGATTACACACTGGCACCAGCGTAAATGGTCATTTCCTATTAATATTCTCCCCGTGGTGTCCGTTATTTCATTCACTGACATAATGAGTTTCTGACAAAGGAGCTGGTATTTGTCGATGTTGACCCTACATTCCGGAGGTCGTCCTAGAACTATTTACTCTATTCTTCCCCAGCATGGTCATCCTTTTTTATATACCCTGATATGCCTTTCAGGCGCGGATCTACGAGATCAGTGCAGATAAAAGGGAGAAGAAGAAAGCAAAAATGAAAGAAAAATGCGAAAAGGAAGGGATGGATTGAAGGAAAGAGATAAGAGAAATAGAAAACTGGGAGCCCGGACTGAGAGAAGGGGAAAGGGGAGAAAGAGAATAGGGGGGGGGGGTGAAGAAGAGAAAGAGGGAAAAGGGAAAATGGAGAAGGGATAAGGAAGGGGAAAATTAAAACAAGCTAGAGAGAGAGAAAACAGAAGGGATAAAAAAGCGAAGGTGAGATAGAAAAGAAGGAAGGTGGGAGGGAAATAAAAGAAAGTTGGAATAAGAGCCAGAATGAGGGGTGAGAAATTAAAAAGGAAGGGAAAATTTAGAAAGATGAAATAGAGGGGATAAAAGTTACTGAAAGGGAGAAAGAGAGAGAGAGAGAAAAGGCCTAAGAAAAGAAACAAGGAAAAGGATGGAAAAGGATATAGTTATGAAACTTGTTTTATTCAGTAATGCTCACGCGTGATGATTAAAGGGATTTTCGACTATATTATATAGAGGTGAACCGGGACGGGCTTTTATTCTTCAACTTGGCTTAACTAACTCCTTTGTTCCCCGAAAAGAATAGTTAGGTTTGATAGTTAGCGTTTGCGTGAGCACCCGCTAAAATTCTTAACAAACGAAAAGAATGGTTTGTATAGCTCCATTCTTGCTTTGTCGGCAAGTGATAATTACCTCGTTAAGTACCCATTCCATACAATACGTCATAGTAGCTTTCGAAAACATACTTTTGCTTGGGTACGTGTTTAAACATTGAAGCTAAATGCCTTAGGAAAGTTTTTAATAGATACATATAAGCAAATACATTTTGTTGTTGTTCTGCTCTGAACCGCATTGAGCATTATAATCAAGATGGAAAGTGCGCTTTAAAAATCTCATGTACTATTATTTTGATCTGCCACGTAAAACTTAATTTTGTATTACAGGATGTTGTGACTTGGTTTTATCATTTTAAAATTAATTGAATTTGTTACGATTCCGCAAAAAATAACAATGAAAAATTAGTTTTAAATTTCGTTTCCATGTTTTATTACAGGAAATATATCAATCAGCAAAATAAAACATCTTGCATGTCTTTCTCTCTCAATCCCTCTCTCAAGATGTTTTAGCTCAAAGACAAACCTAAAAGTGATGTTATATTAAAGTAAATTTATACTTTTTATAGGGTGAGGGCTTGGGAGACCCGATTTGAACCGAAATGAAAAGAATATCCTTATTCATTGTTGTTGACGCATCAACAAATTAATGCCCCCCCCCCATTTCTAAGAACATCCTGTCATAAATTGGGAAGCGGATGTGATCAAAGGAGAGGGGTCGGCGTGGACGGGGAGCAAGACTCTCCCAGACTGTTGACAATAACAAAAGAACCAAATAAAAAAATCGATGAGCACAACCAGTTTTGCTGGTGTTCGCTTTTTGCGCGTCTACTTTTTATGATGTGAGAAAGAACAATTTTCCCCGATATGAGAGGGATTTTTTGCTCCCCCGGCCCCCTATACCCCGCTTATTATGATAAAGGTTTATAAAATATCAATACCGAAATGAGATAAAATGACAATAAGTGGGGCTCTTGCCTTCCGTGCATGATGTGATGTCGAAAGAACACACCAACGTCGGATCGTAATCGACAACCCCCTTTAAAGAAATCAAAGAAAGATCGTGGCACAAAAAGGAGGCGGTGAAATATCATGAGTCGACCTCGCGCATGACCGATGTCATAAACACGTCGTAACGTTGTATCGTAATCAACGATCATTGTGACTATTCCAGCGAAAGGAAAGGATAAATGAGCACTGAAAAAATGTCAAGACTCAGGGAAGGCCTTCGTCCGAGAGTACATGCATGTATCTATATGTCGAAAAGTTTAGATTCATTGCGATAATAAGCTTCGACGTTCCAGCCGGGGTGACCAGATTTCACAAAATTAAATACGGGACAATCGGCAAAGCACTACATAGGATCGACCGAGCCAGACCAAAAAAAATCAACAAAAAAAGGCCACACAATGTTAGACTTGTTAACAAAATATATCAAGAAAGGGAAGGGAGGGTTAGTGGAAGAAAGAAGGAAGCAAGAAATGAATTGAGAGGAAAGAAAGAAAGAAAGAAAGAAAGAAAGAAAAAAAAAATGAAGTAAAATTTAACGGAAAAAGTATGATTAAAAGGTTGAAAGAAAAAAATATAAGACAGATAACGGTTTCTGTCATTACTTGAAATGAATAAAGGAAGAAATAATTAAAATAAAGGAAGGGAAGATGAATGTGTGAAAGAAAAAATATATTGAGAGAAAAGAGAAAAGAAAAAATAGAAAGAAGGGAAGAACGAAAGAAAAATAATTCCTTTATTATTTGAAAGAAACAAAGAAAGAAGAAAAACGGAAAGGAAACAGGGAAGGAAAGAAGGGAAAGAAATAATAAGGGAAAAGAATTAAAAAGGAAACAGAAATTAAAGAATGAAAGAAAGGATGAAAGAAAAACAAATAACATCTTAAATCAAAAATTCAACCTCGAATAGATCCCGATCACGCTAGTTTAAAAACATAATGGTCTATCGCAAGATAATCGAAGTACATGTACATGTAAACATAGTGCATTGTACTTACCCTAGGATTTCCTAGGGTAAGTGCGGGCACGGCCAATATTATATAGCACGCAGGAAACCGCGGGCCCGTCTAAACGCCCTAGACTGCTCCCCTTGAATACCCTCGGTTAGACGCGAAAGCCCCCTAGGCTGTTTGCGTGCTCGGGCGTGACGTTTCCCGCGGCCGGCACTGTATGTATTTACACATCCAAGTTATTCCATGAAAAATTACATTTACATATCGAACTACCGTCTTCTAAAAAAATATCGAGGAGTGTTAGTACATGTAGATCAGATCATTTCCGTATCAGATGAAGATAATATATGTATTTACACATCCGAGTTATTCCATAAAAAATTACATTTACATATCGAACTACTTCTAAAAAATATCGAGGAATGTTAGTAGATTAGATCATTTCTGTATCAGATGTAGATAATATATGTATTTACACATCCGAGTTATTCCATAAAAAATTACATTTACATATCGAACTACTTCTAAAAAAATATCGAGGAGTGTTAGTAGATCAGATCATTTCTGTATTCGATGAAGATAATATATGTATTTACACATCCGAGTTATTCCATAAAAAATTACATTAACATATCGAACTACTTCTAAAAAATATCGAGGAGTGTTAGTAGATTAGATCATTTCTGTATCAGATGAAGATAATATATGTATTTACACATCCGAGTTATTCCATAAACAAGTGGAATGCCTCTGGCCGTCTCACCTGCATCACGCGGTTCAAGACAGCAGCAGTGCTGACTTTGAATACTACTCTAACTCGCACAAGATGTTCAGTGATACATGGTTACTCTTATGTCCACTTTTTATGAACTAGACCAATAAACTTACAGAGATATGATGGTTATTCAACAAAAAACCCCAACATGGCCAAAGTTCATTGACCTTACATGACCTTTGACCTTGATCATGTGACCTGAAACTCGAACAGGATGTTCAGTGATACTTGATTACTCTTATGTACAAGTTTCATGAATCAGATCCATAAACTTTCAAAGTTATGATGGTAATTCAACAGATACCCCCGATTCGGCCAAAGTTCATTGACCCTAAATGACCTTTGACCTTAATCATGAGACCTGAAACTTGCACAAAATTTTCAGTGATGCTTGATTACTATTATATCTAAGTTTCATGAATCAGATCCATAAACTTTCAAAGTTATGATGGGAATTCAACAGATATCCCCAATTCGGCCAAAGTTCATTGACCCTAAATGACCTTTGACCTTGGTCGTGTGACGTGAAACTCATGCAGGATGTTCAGTGATACTTGATTAACCTTATGTCCAAGTTTCATGAACTAGGTCCATATATTTTCTAAGTTATGATGACATTTCAAAAACTTAACCTCAGGTTAAGATTTTGATGTTGATTCCTCCAACATGGTCTAAGTTCATTGACCCTAAATGACCTTTGACCTTGGTCATGTGACATGAAACTCTAATAGGATGTTCAGTAATACTTGATTAACCTTATGGCCAATTTTTATTAACTAGGTCCATATACTTTCTAAGTTATGACGTCATTTCAAAAACTTAACCTCAGGTTAAGATTTGATGTTGACGCCGCCGCCGCCGCCGCCGCCGTCGGAAAAGCGGCGCCTATAGTCTCACTTTGCTTCGCAGGTGAGACAAAAATTACATTTACATATCGAACTACTTCTAAAAAAATATCGAGGAGTGTTAGTAGACCAGATCATTTCCGTATCAGATGAAGATAATATATGTATTTACACATTATAATCATGTCTAGATAGAATGATATCGTAGAATAACGATACATGCATAAAAATGCAGGTATTCGTGCATAAAGCATATATCATACACTCTTTAATAGGAATGGTTAATGTGTCACTACCACCATGATCATAACTAGTCAAATATCATTCATGTGTACATGGATCGATTATCATTTAATTTCTAATGAAATATCTAATAACATTATGTCTGGTCTCCAAGTAGGAGAATTTTACACACACAGGATACACATGACAAAGATTGATAAATGCAAAGCTAGAAATAAAAAGATCTATTGACTATATGCTGTTTTATGCATTTTTCGTGCAATTTTCATAAATGAAATAATTTGTTTAAAGTGTTTCACACTCCAAAAAATATCGAAAAGTGATGATCAGACCATCTCAATGAAGATAATATTTATATATTCACACGTTATAATAATGTCTTGATTCACAGCATAGATATGTTTCAATTTATGAAAACATACAAGTATACGCGCATAAACAGTATACTCTTTTAATATCAATGATGAAGATCTGACCACCCATGATGGCATTACTAGTCAAATATTATATACAGTCATGAATATGAATAGAGAATCATATGGTTTGTCATGAAATATTCAACAACATTATGTCTAATATGCAAGTACTAGAATTCCCCCCACACAGAGGATAAACATGATATGATGGTCGATACATGCAAAGATAAAAATAAAAAGTTGTAAGCAGCGAAATACTTTTTTATGAGTGAGAAACGAGAAAGAAATGATCCAACAATTGTTTTATGTATTTCGACATTATAGCAGCTTACTTTAGCAGAAAATGGCAACTCGGTGGGTATCACCCCCCCCCCATCTTCTGCAATAATAATTATGATATCATGTCATCAATTATTTTCAGCGGAATATATACAGTCTATCCGAAGTGCAGAAAGCGATCTCCCCTGATCGGTACTGCTGGAGGTAATACCAATCAAACCAATGCTTCTCAATCTTGTAATCATTAACAAGGTTTCGAATGTGTCTTAGTTCATTTGTATACTCGTCAATACTCACCAAACCTTCATCGTCCTTCACCTTGGCTATCAGGATTGTATTCCATTGAGATACAGCAGCGCAAAGGTTGCTACCCGGTTTCTTTAATTCATGTTGAACAGCACCCTGTTTGTCTATCAATCTAATAGTATCCCATGATGAAATGATCAGAGAACCATGGAAACTAGTGATTTGCTGAGGTTTATACCCGTTGCATGGTATCTTCCTGACTGCTTGCCCACCTGCTGTTGAAAATACCTGGATCTTATTGGCTTTCATGTAGCTCACATAAATCAGATCATCAGCATCAACAGTGAGATCAGAACCCCCACCTTCAGCTCGACTTAGAGTCTTAAACATTACATTCAATTGTGTGTACTCTGGTGTGTACAGTGTGATGTTGTTTGAAGTATCAATCACAACACATCGACCATCAGAAAGGAACCCTACCCCACAAAATTTAACATCGTTCAGAACTGTCTCCTGAAGCTGACCATCAGCAGAGGAGATATTCATGCCACCTGCATCACATCCTACTGCCATTCTACCGTCTGGTGTACCAACCATGGCATTCATGATATATTGAGCTGGCAAAGCAACCTTCTTTACATTATCAATATTATACGTAGGCAATGAAACGTCCTTTTCATCAAAGGTTTTATTAGTGGGTAAGGCGACCTTTCTTTCAACTACATTAACAATCTTCCCAAGGCCTAGCTCATCCACTCCAACATTTCTCTTGAACCTGACACTTTTCCCCTTTATGCCCGATTTCTTCGGCTGCTCGTAGTCAGGATCCTTTTGATCAATGACCTCTCGTAACTCTTCACACAAAGTGTCGTGTGCAGCCAAAGTATCCATATCTAATGGAATATTTATTTTGTTTGTTACCATTTCAGCCATGGTCGTCAACTGATTGATGTACTTCTTAGCCGTGGTCTTCATGCTTTCCAGTTCTTTCTCTGGTCCTTCAGTCGTTTCCTTGACTTCTTTTAGCAAGCTTTCTCTCTTCTCTGTCAAGTGCCGGACCGCATCATCATATGCTTTGTTGATGTCACTTGTACACTGTTTCTTAGCACTGTCAACACTCTTGGTCTGTTTATCTATGAAATCAATGTACTTCTGAAAGCATGACTGTTGCTTGTCAACCTTTGATTTCAGGTCTTCGATGTTCTTCACGTGTTTGTCCTCATAAGCAGCTCCCTCGACGACCTGGTGTCCCTCGTCTTTATATTCCATCATACCGCATCTGAAGCATGTGAATCTCCTGCAGGTGGAACAGAAGTAATCCTCGTCTTCTTTCGGGTGTTTCCTGCATTTCCGGTATCTACGTACAGACACCTTCCCTGATGAGATCTCACTCATTACAATGACTTCATGATCGACAAAGCCTTCCCATTGAGAGTGCTTATTAAGACAAGATGTGCAGAGATACTTGCCACAGTCTTGGCAGTAGACAGCAGCATGGGACTTGTCATCTGATTTACAATTTGTGCAAATCTGAGGATGGCCCTCCATATCCTCTATTAGACTCTTCAAAGCAAGATTTACCTGTAGTTTGCCGACATCTTGGTTTGGGACCTGGGTCACAGCTCTGCAGACAGGGCATCGGATCTGGCAGTTACCGTGACACTCTAAGAGGTTGTCCAGGCAAGTCTTGCAGAAAGTGTGAGAACAAGACAGGATCTTGGGATCGATGAAGGTAGAAAGACACACTGGATACTCCATACTCTGGGAGATGACAGTCTTTAATGCTTCAGCCATAGTTGGGTTTATAGAAGTCTGAAAAATAATTATTACAAAACAAGATGAAGAATAATAAACACGTAAGGACCGTAGAATCTGCCATTTGACTTACATAACTGAGTAATAAAAAGATTACGTTGTGTTTTGGAATAGGGAAAGGAAGGGGAGGAGCAATTGGAAATTGGAAATGATAAAATGAGGGGGGAGGGGAGAAAGAGGAATGGAAAGAGGAGCTTGGTACGATGGGAATAAATTGGGAAGGTGAAATTAAGGAAAGGAGTGAAACAAAAGAAGAGTATTAGGAATTATATTGCTTTAAACAGAGTATTATTTTTATAAGTTTATTTCCAATTAGTCTAGTGCCATTTCATCCAATTACCAAACTCCTTTACTATCATTTGGTCTAACATAAGCTAATCCACTATCCACATGGTCTAATTGCAACTTCTTACACTCACCAGTTTATATAATAACCAGTTTGGATAATAGCAATTAAGTCTGAAATCTAGTCTAACTGAACTTAGTGTTAATTGGACACAATAAATTAAAATGAAATGGATATTTATTTAGACCAACTGGTTATGAGACGAAATGGTAATAGACGAACTGGTGATTAGACGAAGTGACGATTGGACCAAATTGTTTTTTTTTCTTAAGTTTTTATTGGGTCATAATTTTGTATAACAAATCACATATAATTAATACGAGTAATTTAAAATATAACAGAATAAACAAAACAAGAAAAGAAAAACAGGCAGCATACACATTATTAGTTTACATTTAAGAAGTATACAGCTTTTCAACAGATAATTGATAAACATGTAGTAAGAGCAGTCAGTTTGTCTCATTTTAAGTATTCCTCATCCCCTGTAGTATAGTAATGGCAAGAATGTAATAACAGAGGAATAAAATCATTTGATTCACCTATTATTAAAGATTAACAAATTCCATCCTAAAAAGGCATATTAAGTTTTCTTCAGTTACAAAAATTGATGTTGATGGACCGAATGGCATTAGACTAAATCAAGGTAGACCATGTGGTGAGTGGAAGAATTAGCATTAGACGAATAGGCAATTTACCTTTTCATTTTCCCCATTACTTCCGGGTTGGAAAATAAGTCTGATCACATCTAAACAACGATCTTTGTATATATAATTTAATTGTTTCGATCCTGTCTGTTCATAGATAGTAATGTTACAATTTCTCACTGGTAACAATCGTTTTTTTTTGCGGCAATGCGATCTGTACAAGTCTGAAGATTCAGTTGTTCTTTGATGCCATATTTATGCATTTCGAGCGCCGTCAACGGCGTTACGGCGTAAACGCCGTTTTTTGCGGCAATGCGATCTGTACAAGTCTGAAGATTCAGTTGCTCTGTGTCATTTTGCAAACGGAACCTCAACGAATGAACATGAATAGTTTCATGTCCAAGCGCTACAGTTGTTCACTGTGTAATAAATCATATGGTCGAAAATTTGATCTCAAGAGGCACGAACAGATTGTACACCCCCAAATGGAAGACCACGAATACACTGAATACGAAAAAGAGGATAGCGAAGATGATTCTCAGTATGAACCTCCATCTAAAACCACCGAGTTGCGGAGGCTATCCATGACGGCAATGCACCATCCGAGGACTCAGAAAGTGGAGAGGAAGAATCAATAAATTCAGAGATGGACGAGACAGGAGAACTTGAAGATAACCAGGCTTACCATGAATGGTTAGAAATGGCCATGATAGAAACTGAGGAGTCGAGGAATGAAAAATACAAAAAAATATATCTCCATTGGTATGAGTGAAGATGATGCTAAAGAAAAAGCCCACGTGAAAGTTCTATGGGCTGTTAAACGAGTCTTCTTTGACCACTACTCTAACTTCTTGCGACAGAGCTTGTACCTTGAAGATGATGACACCAATTACGAAATCCTTTCTGACATCATGAAGAAAGTAGAAAATGGCATGAAGAAGTGGAAGGCCATTCGCCGTGTATTAGCCAGACATAGGACAAAATTTGAGGGATTGTTCCAATACCAGGATGAAGATGAAGACAGCAGTGAAGGAGAAACAGACGAGACCGAAGATGCTGGCAAGTGAGGCAAAGATGCATAAGATTCACACTGACCGTAAACGAACTCTGTGAAAGAAAATACTCTGACAGTAATGACGATTGTAATTTCTATATGTTAATGCACATTGAAAAAATAAACTACTGTTCACTTTAATTATGTTGTACATGTGTTTGATATTGCAGTACCTACGTCTACCAAGGGCTGAAACTTCATTTTTTTCAAGTAGAACTATCTACATACAATCCACACTTTGCCACTCTCCACCCAGGTATTAAATGGGTACGCGATAGGATGTGAACGTCAATGCGAATAGATTGGTATGTGCATGTGCACCGATAAATAGTTGCCTGGCCAGGGTGATGATAATGACATGTGTAAAATGCTTACAAACCAACTTATGAAGCGCTATATAAATGTAACTATCATTGTTTTCATTATTATTATATTATTATACAAAATCTGAAATAAATCAATACCTCAGCTACTAATCTTTAAATAGACCCACCACCCTACCCTACCCCATCTACCACACCCTCCCCAATAAATAGGAATGGTTTGTAGATAACACATAACGCAACAACCAAGTGGTAATGACAAAACAGCAGGGGGCGTCTACTTTATAATAATAAACCAAACAAACTAAATTCAAATCTGAAGTATGAAACAGTATGAAGATTGTTTCATCGAATAAAATCAAGAGTAATATACCCGCAATTGAATTGAATCACAAATATAGAATAAGAATAAAAATGAAAACAGGGGGGGAATGGTCTAAAAGTGAAGAGGAATACATGTGCATCATGCCCTTTTCATAACTGACATATATCTCACTCTAAAATCGTCAAACCGAATGACCAATCAGGTTCTATCTAATAAGGTGGGCGTGTCCACAGAAATATCAGAATGTAATTTATTGATCATTTTGTATAAACAGACATAATACATGTCTGATTATCCTGCTCAAGGAAGCCAAGTAGCTGATCCCCAGGTAAACGGCTCAGTGACCCCCCCCCTTCTTGCTCCATGAATGATTCTAGAACAAAAGAATGTGCTTCCGGATAAATGAAGACACTGGGAGGATGCCTCAATAATGAATATCCGTGTTCCTATTGTTTACAGGATGTCACCGGAAGGACATCTCATTAACGAATACCTGCTTCATCATTGTCACTGGAAAGGTTACTAATTAACCAATTTCCGCTTCCCTATTGTTTACCGGAAGAAGTAATTAACACCTTCAGTAGGGTATAGTCTATGCTGCTTTCATGGTAGCCCAAAGGCTAAATTTACATTGTTTTACATTGTAAAGATCGTGTTACATGTAAGATTAGGTATATACAAAGACAATTTTGAACAACATGAAAATTTCAAAGTAAACTATCAATATACAAAAATCATAAAAATACAAACATAAGCCTCCAAACCAATTAAGTTAGAATAATAAAAGATTGTGAGCCATGCATGTAGTAAACTACATGCATGGCTCACAATATAAAAAAATTTATAAGTGGTATGACCTAGACGAAGAACAGGATAAAAGAAAGAAGAAAGACAAGAGAGGAAGGGAAGAGAAAGAGGAGGGGGGAGGTGGGAGAAGGAAATAAAAGAAGGTCAGTCAATTAGAAAACAATACATATCATTTCATTAAACGACGGCTTTAAAATATTGGCCTTTATACATACGTCTAAAAACTTCAAGAGAATTTGCATTTTGAATATCAGATGGGAGGCTATTCCAAACCAAGCCACCAGCATATTTAAAACAACTCTTATTCGAGAGTAGGATTTGGTAAAACGACGTTCAACGTATTGGCAAGTCTAGTATTAACAGAATGTCTTTCAAAAACCATTTCCACTTCATTGCACATTCGGACTGGGGCCTTTTCATGAATACAGTTATACAGTGCGTCCCAGAAAAAACGAAACCGAGATTTAGCGATGATTTATCATGACTTAATCATAAATAAAATAGACAAATGACCTATCAATGTAAAGCTTAGAATCTCCTCTTTCATGTGGTATTACTTAGATTATTTCTCATTCACGCATGAGTGAGCAAAAATAATTTGAAAAGGGGATACCAAAAAGTCACTTGGCGGGCCGTATCTGTGTTTTGAAAAAAAAACACATTTTTAAAAAGTTCAATATCTTCTCTTTAATTTGATACCTCAATTACAGAAAATGGTCTATAAATAACAAAGTTCTGGTTATTTGAAATAAGGCTTGAATTTCAATAATTTCAGAAAATGAAGAGGTTTTACAGGCTAGGGTTCAAACTCACTCGACACTCCTTTTTGTTGACGATCAGCCATGCATGAAGTCTTTTGTTACCGTGCGATAGCTTCTGTGGGAAACCGGTGAAAACAAGTTTATTTAATGAAGTTAGGGAAATACACGCATTGTTTCGAGGGATCATAACTTGTTTAATTCTCGACCATTTTCTGTGATAAAGGTATCAAAGAAAAGAGCAGATATTGAACTTTTTAGTCATGTGATTTTCCTTTTGAAATTCAGATACCCCCCGCCAAGTGAGTTTTTGGCGTCCTCTCTTCGAATCGTTTTTACTCACTCATGCGTGAATGAAGAATAATCTAAGTAATACCAGATGAAAGAAGAGATTCTAAGCTTTACATTGATAGGACATTTGTCTATTTTATTTATGATTAAGTTATGATAAATCATCGCTAAATCTCGGTTTCGTTTTTTCTGGGACGCACTGTACATTATACAAGCTAAAAAGTAATCACGTCTGATATCAAGAGTTTGCCATTTAAGAGAATTAATTATATCAAGGCCATTTACATAATAATCAAAATTGCCTGTTACTATGCGTGCAACCCTTTTCTGTAATCGTAAAAGTGTATATCTATTATATAAAGAACAGTTTCCCCATACGGAACAAGAATAATCAAAGGTTGGTTGTATGGTGCATTTATATATTTTATTCAAATCATCCTTGTTTAAAAATTTACTAATTTTCATTAGTGTGAATATTTTGTAACTTAAAGACTTAATAAAATATTTTATATGAGCATCCCAGCATAGTTAACAATCTAACATGATGCCTAGGTATCTTATGC